>NW_023144621.1:4834739-5067976 GCF_012932325.1 Thrips palmi | reverse complement strand
ATGAGTTTTTCCTCCTCCGGGGGGAGCCCCGCGACCCGGGAACGAACGCCGCTTCCGTCTCCGTCGCACTCGAAGGGGAAGAGAGGGAGGGAAAGAGAGAGAGAGAAGAGAGAGAGAGAGGTGGGGAGGGGGGGGGGGAGGAGAGCGTGTGAAGCAATATGTGGATGCCGTTGCGGTGCGCTGCCGTCGCTGCCGCGCTGCGCCGCGAGCAGCGAGTCCCCTGGGCGCCCGCCGACGGCTGGGTAGGCAGGCCGCAGAGCAGGCCAGAGGCGCGGGTTGGCCTAGGCTGGAGTTCGCAGGCGCTCCCCTGCTCTCCAATGAGCCTTCGCTGCACCACACTCTAAATTACTTCGCAGTTTTTTTGTGTATCAATTTTCATGACTACTACTCCTCCTCCTTCTCCTCCTCGAGGTTATTCATTCCTCTCCTCCGAGAGTATTTTTTGAATCCAGTTCTTTGCAAAGGAATGACGGGGCTAGTTTGCTTGCACAGCTCTGTATCTTGCGTGTGTATCTGCGTGCTGCGAGTGTGCTGTGTGCGTGTGTGTGTGTGTGTGTGTGTGTCTGTCTGTGTTCGTGCGGTTCTGTCCGTTTCACGAAATTCGGAGGGCACTAATGCATATCGATTGTCGGTTTGTCGGCGACTGGCTTGCGTTGGAGGTGTCCGTGTTGGTTGGCGGGGGCGGCGCGGCATGGTGTGTTCCAAGGGTACTTTGGGCGAGGAGGGGGGGGGGGGAAGGGGGACTTGACTTGGCAGTAAAAATAGTTGGTGACGCCGCCCTTTCGGCCTTCAGTCCTTTCCGTGCAGTGCGCCTTGCAGTGCGCCTTGCCGGCCGAAGCTTCCTGAAGAAGCGTCGCCACTGTTAAATCGGGAGCGTTACGTGGTTTGTGCACGTCGACTAATCGACTAATCGAATCACTGCATTGTCCGACCGACTAATGCCGGGAGTGGACGGAATAATTTTGGCAGGGCCGCCCTTTGGTCTGATTGGTTGGCCTGGGCTTCATTGGCGGGGAACAAAGCTACCTGCGCTGTGCCTCTCTCTCGCACGCTTACGGGACGCCCCGCGAGTGCGAGAGAGACGGAGAGGCCCTCGGGTGCCTCTCGATGGCGGCTGCGACTTTTGTGAAGCTGATTCCCACTCTCCGCAATCCCGCCATCAGCGTCCGCTTCCGGGAAATCAAGGAGGTCATCTGCTGGACCTGGAAATCGCTTCGACGCTCTAATCCACAGGAACAGCAGCACTCACCTTCTTTTCGTTCAACTTTCTTTTTCGGTCGTTTTAGTTTTGGACGCGTCAGCGCGTGAAAACCCCCTGGGGGGGAGAGAGAGAGAGAGAGAGAGAGAGAGAGAGAGAGAGAGAGAGAAGCAGAGTGACATAAGCAACTAGTCGGAGTCAGCCTGGAGGCTACGCCACAGCGTGTGTGGTTTTCCGCGACACATCACCACACTCATGATAATTAAAATAGCGCGCCGCGTTTAGCGGGAAGCACTATTTTCCTCCCGCCTTTGTAGTTGTTGCTTCTCTCGCTGTTTTTTGTTGGGTGGGCTGTGCACTGCCCTTGACAGGTGTGCCAGTATCAAAAGCAAGGCCTGCGTTACCAGTGTGTCTCGCCACTCTCATTTTTCGTCGTTAGGCACACTTCTCGACTGATTGAACGGCTATTGGCTTCCTGCTCAGCGAGAAACAACACACACACACACACGCGCGCGCGCGCGTACACACACACACACACACACACACTGAAACAAATAGATTCATAGTAAATGTGCACAGCTACACGCAACAGTAAATGTGTATACAGCCACACGGGTTCTTTTGTTCCAATCGGAAAATGTTCCCCCCTCGCCTTTCTGTTCGGCCATTGTGCGATCGCGCTAAACGCAAAGTCTCGCATCGCCCTTTGTGAAGGCGGCCCGAATTTGGCCACCATTTTGCTACTCTGTTCCAACTACTTTCAATGTTTGCTACCAATGAAGGGCCAGGAATAATGGTGACCCATCCCCCTTGTCCAACTTTGGCGCAAGTTTTCAGAACTTTCTTCCCATTTCAGGTCTCATCCAACACAAAGCTCTATCTCTGTCTCTCTCTCTCCTCGTGGTTTCCCCTCGACAGCTCATTAAAAGCCGCCGAACTGAAAGACAGGGCCAGTTAGCACCGTAAAAATACAGATTAAATGAAGCTAAATTAAAAACGAGAGAACGGGACGTGGCGCTAAAATTCATAACAGGGAACGAAATGTGGATGTAAGAAAGGCAGCTGTTTCGGAATCCCTGGCGGTCTAGGCGCGTTGGGGTCTACTGCGTCGGTCTGTCTCTCTCGCACAGCTACGAACACACTATGAGTCGCTATGAGTTCGAGAGAGACGAAGCTCTGTTTGGAGTAAGCCCGCAGGTCTCGTTTTCGTCCGCGTCAGCCCCATCGGCCTTCGGGCACCCCCCCCTCCCTCTTAAGCCCCCCCCTGAAACAACACGAATTTGACATTTCCCTGCATCCGACGGCCCGCCGCTACCCACGCCAGATGTGGCGTCACTTCCGCGCTTTTTCCCTGCGGGCTGTCGTCGCTCTGTCTCTCTCGCACCCCTGTGGGGCTTCACGCGAGTGCGAGAGAGACAGAGCGACGCAGGTATCAGGACGCGTTGGCGGGGAAAACCCGTTGACACGGTGTGGCTGTCAGGCGTGCGCCGACTCAGCCCCGCCCCGACCGGCCCTGGAGCGTGAGGTCGGGATCGCCCGTCACAGTGGAAAACATCAAGCTTCACTTTCGGCGGGAGTAAAGTCTTGGAAAAGAATGGGGTCATTAATAATGATAATTAGTAAATTAAAATTATCTTAGGGGGCAAAAACATCCAAAAAATACCAAAGATGTGGTACTGAACAATTTTGCAATTGCAATTGAAATTTCTTTCAAAACTTTCTCTTGCAGAATAATTAGATTTTTTTTTAAATTTCAAATTTAGTAAAGTTCTAGTTATAGAAATTCGATTCGGTGCTGATTCCGAAAGTCTTTTTCGTCGCTCGGTCCCTCTCGCACTCATGGGGCGTTCTTACTCTCGGAATGAGTGTGCTGCACGGTCCGCGAGGTGCATCGGCGCGCGAAGGCAGCCAGACAGCGCGAGGCACGGTCGGGGAGACGTTGTTTGTTGTCTTACTTCTCCCGATGAGGTCTCGCCGTCGCAATCATCTAAGTGTTCGCAATGTGTTTTGTGTGGTGGGCTTGAAACGGCGGTGGTTCAAGTGGACAGTGGCTGGAGAGGGGGGAAAATGGGGAGGGGGGGGGGAGAGGCCAACGACACCCAGCTGGTCCAGGGACAATACAGCAGGCCCGGACCGTTTGGCCTGCCGGGCCCGCCGGCCCGCCCCGCCCCAGGCATTCCCGATATTAACGCCCAGCGAGCGTTGTGTCGGCCGGGGATGAAGGCAGAGAGAATGTCTTCTTGTTCTTCTTCTTCTTCTTCTTCTTCTTCTTCTTCTTCTTCTTCTTCTTCTTCTTCTTCTTCTTCTTCTTCTTCTTCTTCTTCTTCCCCCTCCTCCTCCTACTCCGCTTAAATTTTCGACTCGAAGGCGCCTGCAGACGGTAGCGTAGTCCACCCGCACAACAGGCGTGCGTTGCGGGCCGGCCTATCCCAGGATTCGCAGGCGCTCGGAGGCGGTCAGGATCCCGGCCGCGTTTTGAGCTGCAGAGTCACTAGATGGGACTCGAACCGAACGTGTGACCCCACCAATGAATTGCTCTCCGAACGAGGAATCCATTGGTGGAGTCACACATTCGGTTCGAGTCCCATTTAGCGTCTGGAGCTCAAAACGCGTCTAGAGTTTTGGCCGCCTCCACCGGTCTTCTGGCCCAGTGCGTCGTTTTCTCGCCTTCATGTGTGTGTGTGTTGCAGGCGATGTGATGGCGGACAACGCGACGCTGCTGGAGTGGCTGGCCGCGCCCACGGCCGCCACCATGAACGCGTCCAACGGGACGGGCGACGTGGACCTGGACCCGGCCCAGGTTCAGGTGTTCATCGAGGACTTCAAGAAGCGCCAGAACCTGTACACCGAGACGAGCCACATCGTGCTCATCGCGTGCTACGTGCCGCTGTTCCTGGTGGCCCTCTTCGCCAACTGCCTCGTCATCTTCGTCGTGTTCAAGTACCACTACATGCGCAGGTGAGTGACTTTTCGCCCGAGCCGATGCCCCCCTCCCCTGGATCCGCGCCTGTCCCGCTCGTGCACTGGGAATGCCAAGGCCAGCCTGCAGTGCGCCACGATACCGGTAAAAAAAAACTCCTTGCGTCAACCTGTTCTTAAAATTCTGATACAGTTTTCACTGAACCGCGAGAGTAGGTGCAAAACATCTCGGACACTTGCATGGCAGATTGCGGCGGCCGCGCGAAATCGAGAAGTAAATGTTGCCCCACCTGCGTTCCTCCGGTTTCACTTGGAAAAGTCCTCGGTTATCGCAGAGGGGGTCCTCGAGAGTGAAACTTTGTGAGCCGTTCGGAAAGGAATGCGGTGATGAATGGCGAAGTCGGTTCGGTGCAGACAAAACGTGAAATCGTACAAAAATTTGAAAATAGTACGAAAATATGAAAAAGTAGAAACATATGAAAGGAGTACGAAGTTATGATGAAGTACAGTACAACAATAAGAAAAAAGTACAAAAATATGAAGATAATACAAAAATATGAAAAAAAGTGGCAGGTGGAGGCGTTGCGAAGTCAGGCTCAGGCTTCTCGGGCCTTGTTTTGACGGGCGTGCATGCAGTCCGGACGTCCTCGGCCTGTCAGTGCAGAGTGCTCGCCGTGACACTCGTCCACCTGCACGCCGACGCCTTACCCGCAGAGGCCACGGGGGCCAACCTCCTCGTCACTCTGTCTCTCTCGCACTCATTGGGCTCCCCGCAGGGCCTCTCCGACACTGTGAGGTCTGAGCAGCAGTGCAGGTGACGAGTCCTCGAAGGACATCCGAAAAATTCGTTGCTTGCACCGAGAAAATGTACTTGCAATAAGTGAATTTACTTCAAACAGTTATTCACTTGCTGGCGATGGCCTGCAGGCTTTGGAAAACAACGGGCTTACAACCGCTGGCATGCTTCCAGGGCGAAAAACGTGAACGAACCACCAGACACTGTAAAAGCAGAGGGAAAAGTGGCGCTGCGGTCTGGTGGTCGTGAACTCTTCTTTTTCTGTCCGGCTCTGGTGTCGCCCCCTCCCTCCCTTTGAGTAACCCTTCCCCCACTTGGGCCGCGCGCTCGGCGCCGCTCGGCGCGTCCTCGGGGCTCCTGGCCGCCTCGTCTTACCTGAGCCCCGCCGATCGCCGTGGCCGCCGTGGCCGCCGTGGCGGGCCGTCAGATGAGTGCGAGCGAGAGAGCGAGATGACTGGCGGTTGTTACAGGATCTGTTTCGGGCCGCTGGGTAGTGATCCCTGCCCAAGGAGCGGCGGGAGTGAGAGAGAGGGGGAGAGTGGGGGGACGGCCCGGCCAGAAGGTCACCGCGTCTCATGCATGCTGCCCCGTGTATGACAACGCAGTAGCCTTGCCCCCCCCCCCCCCTTTTCCCAGTGTCGCAAACAACTTTCCGTACATCGCGCGGCAGCTGGTGGTGTCGCACCAGATTCCTCCTCTATACTGGTGTAATTCTCGCTCTAGTGTCGTAGCCCAGACCTCAATTTTGCGATCCGTATTTTGACCTGGCTTCACTAAGTGGCATTTGTGGGACCGCCCGATGCGGGCTAGCATACCGGTCGCGCACGCTCTGTGTGTGTGTGTGTGTGTGTGTGTGTGTGTGTGTGTGTGTGTGTGTGTGTGAGTGTTGTGCGTGCCCTGTTGGTGTCCTAGTCAATCAGTACCCCGATGAATGAAGACACCACGGCATGACGCGACCCTCAGCCCCGGGCCGTGCTCGTGGCAGCGAGTCAGAGAGAGAGAGAGAGAGAGAGAGAGAGAGAGAGAGAGAGAGAGAGAGAGAGAGAAGGGGAGGGGGTTGTGCCGCTTGAATAGACAGGTGCACATTCAGTCAATCAAAGCAATCAGGTGAAGAAGGCGATAATATTGTGTGGTGATGTCACTGCACCATTCCTGGCTGCTTTCTATCAATTCACTCATATTTTTTTGTTGCCTTTTTGCATTTTTTATTATTTTTCCGCTTCGCCTTTTTTCCCCACCGCTGCGCGCGAGCTCCTTGCAGATGGTAAAGGCTCCTGAGCGATTTCGAAGAGTCGTTTAGTCGCTCTGTCCCTCTCACATGGCCACGGAACGCGTGAGTGCGACGGAGACAGAGACGACCCTTCGAAATCGCCCTGGTGTCTCTCAGCGGGCAGCGACCGCGCCACGCCGGGGTCTCGTCTGTCCATCTGGCCGACTGTGCGGCCCTTCGGCGCCCCTCGGACAAAAAAAGATGCAAAACAATGCAGAATTATGGGCAAGGAGAGAATGAGTGCCTCGCTGGCGGCCTCACGGTTTGACGGCGGTGTCCAGACAATAATCGCCAACACCTGGAAATAATTTTTTTTCTTAACCAAGTCTGGCATAACAAGGGCGACAGAACCCCATGGTTAATTCATGCGGCATCCGTGGTTTTTATGCCGCGTCTTGCAGAGCCGGTCCAACGCCATTCTGTCGATTCACCAGGGCCTGGTGGTCATTGCTGCGGTTATTCGTGGTTGAAAGGAAATTTTCCATGGTTATCCGACCACAGTTAACATACCATGGTTCTCACCATGGTTAACCGACCATGGTCAACACCATGGTTAACTCACCTTGGTTTTATCTCCATGGTTAACTCACCATGATTATCTCACCATGGTTAACTCACCATGGTTAAACCACCATGATTAACTCACCATGATTATCCCGCCTTGGTTTCGGGTGAGCTGCTAAATATAGAATATCGGCACGCAAACTACGGCCTTTGTGGGGCGCAGTTGGTCCGTGGGGCCTGCAGGACTGGGGCGCCGGGGCGTGAGCCGGTGAGGACAAGAGGGGCGAATTTACATATGAAAGTCTGCGTCGCCGAGGAGGCAGAGGACACGGCGAAGGAAAACGAAAAAAAGGCGCCCCTTCGCACCATCGATCGAAAACTCTCTTGTTGGCCATACACTGGCACACGCCGTGGCACACGCCGTGGCACACGCCGTGGCACACGCCGTGGCACACGCACACCAACTCGGAAACAAGTTCTTTTTTTAGTGCGCCCGCCGTCTGGCCGGGATGGAGAGCAGTTGGCGGCGAAGTTTGAATTCGCCGCTCTTGAAAGTGTTTGGGCAGACATCGCCGAGGCCGGCAAGGCCGCTCTGTTGCTGCGGACGAGGCTGTGTTGTTGGCCAGCCAGGCCAGCCAGAGAGACTAGTGACAGGTCGCTGATTTAGAAACCGCCGTGTCGTCCGCGGCTTCGCAGGCTTGGCAGTGCCCCGGCCAGATTCGCGAAAATGCAGCCGACCGCAACTTTGAAGAGAGATTCTACTTGCCTTCAATTTAAACTCCGCGGGGCTTGTGTCAAGTGAGACGTTCAAGGGCGTAGCCATGGCGGAGCCGGGAATGGTCGTATCGGTCACAGGGGTCGGTGCCTCACGCAACGAAGGCAGGGTGCGTCTCCCATCTCCGTTATTTATCTCTCACACGCAAAACGCCTTAATGTGGAGAAATTTTCCACATTCCGAGGGAAATGCCACCAGCATTTGTAGTTTTTGTCCGTGTCGGGGAGGTTTTCCCGACAGCGTCGCGTTCGCGACGGTAAGTTGCGCTATCGCCAAAATAAAATGTTTCCCCTCTCCGTCCTCCGCTCCCACTCCTTATCACTCCATCCACGCTTGTAGTGTAGTTGACTCTGCGCCTACAGAGGGACTTATTACGGCAGGCTGATTCCGAGAGTCGCTATCGTCGCTCGGTCTCTCTCGCACTCGTGGAGAACGGCCCTATGGGTGCGAGAGAGACCGAGCGACGAAAACGACTCTCGGATTCACTCCGCTGTGGAGCTAATAACGGGGAGGGCTTCGCAAAGATCAACATTTCCGTGACGGGGCGCTGGCCCCGGCCGCGCCCCGGCCCACCCCGCCTCGCCCCGCCCCGCCCCGCCCCGCACATGCATGCCATTACCAAGTTGGCGCGGCTTAAAACGGCAAACTTGCACGGACAGGCAAACAGAGCCTTAAATACTGCTGGTGACGGCCGCGATAATCTGCTTGCACTGTACCAAGGAAAGAAATGGAATCTCAGAAATGCACCCAAATGAAAATGCCTGGAAAATTTCCCTACCGGTTCACGGTCGTTGGTCTTCGTCGGTTCGTTATAGAAAACGCATCAAATTATTTCTCAGCCTCAAGCCGATGGCACTAGGAACGAACGAGCAAACTGCATCCAACTTCTACCTCACCCCCACCCCCTCCGTATTTCGACCCGCATTCCCCCTTGCCTCCAAAACAAATCAATTTTAGATGAGGCATTTCGGCACCTCTTCGGTGCGAGACGTCAGGTGTGTGAAGGCAACGAGGGGCGGAAGCGTGTGGGGGTGTCAGGGTTAAGCGGGCGGAAGGGGGAGGGGGGGGGGGAGGGGGTGCTATCCACGGAATGCGGATTGCTGCCGACCCAAGTCACGACCCGCATCCGTCCGAGCGAAGAATCTCTCTCCGTCTCTCTCGCACCCGTACGGGACGCCCCGCGAGTGCGACAGAGACAGCGTGCTCAGTCTGGTGAGAGGGAGACACGTGGGCTATGATATCGGTGCGGTGCGCGGTGGCCCGCGAGGCACGCGGCCTGCTCCGCCCTCGGCTCTCCGAAGAGTGGGTGCGGAACCACGCTCGTTTTCAAAACTGACTGCAGCAAGAGGCGGCTTCCAGATCGCACTTAAGTCGGTCAAAAAAAATCCAGTGCGTGCTGCTTTTACTCCGACTGCACTGTGTTGAGGACTTTCCCGATTCCGCGCGACAGGCGCCATTCATCAGCTGCATGCAGTGTCCGCTACCGCACAGTGGAGCTGCAGTGTGCAGTGGAGTGGCTGTGTTAGCAGCGTACACGGCAGCGCGGCCCTACAATGGCTGCTCCATTGGTTGCAGGATGCGTTCGGCCTGCTTTGGCACGGGCGCCGTGCTCACGGTGTGCCTGCTCATTTCTGCTGCCCGACATCCTCGAGCTCTCGGCGCACAGTGTGCCAGAAAACCGGAGGAGGCGGCCAAAACTCTAAACGCGTTTTGAGTTCCAGAGTCGCTAAATGGCACTCGAACCGAATGCGTGACTCCACAACGGAGTCCTCGTTCGGAGAGCAATTCATTGGTGGGGTCACACGTTCGGTTCGAGTCCTGCATTTAGCGACTCTGGAGCTCAAAACGCGTCCGGGATTTTGACCACCCCCACCGGTCTTCTGGCCCACTGTGCGACCTTGATTCGACCTTGAGCTCATTATGCTGTGCAAGCGGTGGAGCGGAGGGGCCCCAAACGGGCGACTGCCCCCCGTGGGGCCCGCGCCTTCCGGTCGGCTTGCAGCCAGTCTGCGGCCGCCCGGGCATAACTTGGGGCAAGCGGGTCTCATCCTTGATACAGCTCTGTGCGGTCCCCTGCCGGTCCCCTGCCGGTCCCCTGCCGGTCCCGTCCCGTGGGGTGGAGCGGGGCACCTATCTGGCCCGCAGTGGCCGAGGTCGCCCCCGGTTCCTGCGGCTGGCTGGCTGGCTCGACCCAGACAATCGGGCAAACACATTTAAAGCGTCTGGCTGCGCCTTTTTGAGAGGCGGGCAGCGCCACTGCGAGACGGCTTTCATCTCCATGGCAAAGCCCCCCTTGGTGGCCACCCCCTCTTGTTATTGTTGTTTGGGCGAACACACGCTGCGGACACTTAAACGTGGCACCGGCTGTGCTTTTATTGCGGTACGCTAGAGACTGCTGCTGGAAAACAGTGTGTCGCAACCACTCCTCCAGTCCCAGTGGAAGACTCCAGTCGCTAAAAGCGCAAAGGGGCACGGAAGTCGACGATGCACTCGCACAAACTACCATCAAAGCAAACCGCAGACTGGATACCCCGGCAAACCAATACAGTGCGAGTGTGTTAGCGAGGAACAGGTAACGGCTTTCGACAAGGCAGTGCAGTCGGTTGGAGTAAAGTAACGATGCTGTGGCAGTCCCTATCCGCATTCAGCGTTACGTCAGAGGTCACCCCTTCGAAACTCTCGCCATCAGCGCCCTTTCTGTCGCCAATAAAACAACTTCGACAACGGCGATTTTTTCGGCTCAGATCCCACGCCATTAGTCGGCTGATGAATCCGCGGCGATGGCACGGCCGTCGCTCGCGCCGTGCAAAACCTCATCGCGATGTCACCTGAAGCACCCCTCCGCTCCGCGAGCTGGCAGCGTGGCAGCGCGACGGCGGACGGATCGAGTGACTCGAAAAAGCAAACACCTCGTTGAATGAGCTGTATAGAGCAATTACCGCCGCTTCAACAGGTGAGAAGGGGTGGGGGAGGGGGCGGTGAAAAAAGGTGGGGGAGGGGAGGGAGGGACACTGCGTCCCTCCAGACCGACCCTCCTGACTCTGGCCGAGTCAACAAGACCGTCGAGGAGGTTCTCCGCCGCTTCTGGCCTTCTGGCAGCCCGACGCACAGTGGGCCAGGAGACCGGCGGAGGTGAACAAAACCCTGCGTGCGTTTTGAACTGCAAAGTCTCCGAATGGGACTAGACCCCACCAATGGATTCCTCGGTCGAAGAGCAATCCATTGGTGGGGTCACACGTTCAGTTCCAGTCCCATTTGGTGACTCTGGAGCTCAAAACGCGTCGAGAATTTCGACCGCCTCCGCAGGTCTTCTGGCCCACTGTGCGACGCGGACTCTTGGCGTCTCGCTCTCTAACGGGATGGCAGCGAGTGGACGCCTCGCGCTCCGCCTCTGTCGCGCTCGTGGGGCGCCCCACCAAGGTGCGAGAGGTGCGAGAGAGATAGAGGGGTCGGCCGACTGGAGTTCCGTGCGAGATTCGGCGACGTTCGTCCTCACACTGCGAAACACAATTAACTTTTACGAACATCACGCGCGGAGATGCCAAGATGAATTCGAGACAACAGGAAACTCACATTGCTGTGGCTTTTGGTTGCGGTTCTAGTTGACAACTTTTCACGCCGGTCTTGCGATGGTACGCAGCCACGAATTGAGACCTGTGGGTGAAGTGGATGGGGCAAGACCGGTGAACAAGCAGGCTGGCTGCGAAGCCTGCGAAGCCGCGAAGGAAGTCGTGGCGCCAGTCGCCCCCTCGCTCATGCAGATTCGGTGGCCACTGTTAAGGCCGGCCCGCTGGCCTGGCCGGAGCCCCGAGGCCGTGGAGCCGGGCATCGTCGGGGAGGGGAGGGGAGGGCGAGGGGGAGGGCGAGCCGAGCGACGTAGCGGACCTGTGTGTTTTTTGGGCCGGCCCCGACGGCCGCCCCGGGCGTTGTCGTGGCCCCGGCCTCGGCCCTGGCCGGGCCGTTCCGAACAGTCTCTGTCTCTCTCGCACCCTTACGCGGCGCCCCGCAGTGCGACAGAGACGGAGCGACGACAAGACTCCCCGGACTCGGTCCGCTGTGCCAAGGTCCTGTAGTCAGATGAGGTCATGGTACGTCGCGCGTGGAATTGACCATCCTACCAGCTGCACAGTGGGCCAGAAGACCGGTGGAGGCGGCCAAAACTCTGGACGCGTTTTGAGCTCCAGAGTCACTAAATGGGACTCGAACCGAGCGTGTGACCCCACCAATGGTTTGCTTTTCGAACGAGGAATCCATAGGCGGGGTCACACGCTCGGTTCGAGGCCTGTGTAGCGACTCAGGAGCTCAAAACGCGTCTGGAGTTTCGGCCACCTCCACCGGTCTTCTGGCCCACTGTGAGCTGCCCCCTGCCCCTTGCAAAGTGCTGGCTCTACCTGTACCCGGGCCTCCCCCCCCCCCTCCTCTCTCTCTCTCTCTCTGGCCCCCAAGAAAGTGCGCAAACCGTCGTCGGTGGTTTGGTTTTCTCCTCTCGTCTCCGCGGTCAGCAGCTTATTGCTTCCTCCCCGGCTAAATTTATAATCATGTCTGCGGGGACGCGGCGCAGCCGGAGGGTCATCACAGTGCGTTGACTCCCGATGGACCGCCGCGCCCCGTCCCGCCCCGCCCCGCCCCACCCCACCCCGCCCCGCCCCGCCCCGCCCCAAGGCCTCGACATGCTGGAGCCCCTCCTGACATGCGGCATCATATTTGTTTGCTTATCACAACATCGGCGGGGCGAAGGGGCGAACCGGCGAGCGGGTTCGGCAGCCTTCTTCGCCCTTGCTCCAATCGGATCGTCGTGGTGAGGCATGGCTCGCCCGGCATGCCCCGCGAAAACACCGCGTAAAAAAACAGAGGCCTCTGCGAGATTCTGTAGTGCGGAGGCACAGTGGGCCAGAAGACCGGTGGAGGCGGCCCAAATTCCAGACGCGTTTTGGAGCTCCAGAGTCGCTAAATGGGCTCGAACCGAACGTGTGACCCACCAATGGATTGCTCTCCGAACGAGGAATCCATTGGTGGGGTCACACGTTCGGCTCGGGTCCTGTTTAGCGACTCGGAGCTCAAAACGCGCAACTTGAATTCTGACAGTGCAGTTTGACGCGTCCCAAAGAGCCTGGCCGGCCCGAGTTTCTCATTCGGGGCGAGTGGCGCCAGGGGACCGGGCCGGGCGGGCCGGACAGCCGGGCCGTGCAGGCAGTACCCGGGCTGTGTTCGGAAAAAAGGCGTCTCTCCCAGTCAGTCCAGAGCCCTGCCGGCTAGCCAGTCCCTGCGGTGCAGCCCGCAAAAAGGGACAAGCCAGGGCAACTTTGGCCGCGGCCTCGCAGCAGGCTCTGTCTCTCTCGCACTCGTGCGGCGTCCCGCGAAGGTGCGAGGGGGACAGCAGCGCCACGAGAACGACTCTCGGAATCAGTCTGCTAGCAGGATGGTTCCGAACAGAGCTCTATTCTCTCTCTCTCGCACTCACGGGGCTTCCCGCGGCGCTGCGAGAGAGACAGAGCGACGCCGTTGGGAAGCGGCCTGCCGCCTTTGTCGCCGAGTACCGACCCCGCCGCGGGGCCCACGGCCATTTCGGGAGTCGCGATCGGCACTCAAGGGCGGGGCGGGGCGGGGCGGGGCGGACGGCGTTGAGAAATAAAACCGCGGGTGGAAGTTTGATTCGGGAATTATCGATTTTCCATGCTCTGCACTCCGCAGAGGCACACAGTAAATGTCTTACGGTGAAAGGCTGCACCAACATATTATGGTGGAGATTTTCTCCATAATACCAACGAAATTCATCAAAATATCTATAAGGTACAGTGAATTCTCAATGGTATGTTACGAAGTCAGCTGCACCACCATAATATGGAACATTTTCACCATAATATGGAGAATCTTCACTGTAGAACATTTAGACTGCAGTGAAATCGACGAGAACATCGTCACGCGCGGAGAGCAATCAAAGAATGCGCTCGCTGGAGAGTATCGCCGCCAAAATTCATGGCGGCCCAGTCTGGGGAGGCAGTGAGTCCCCCAGACCGCACAGTCAAGTTGTTGCCCTGCGGGCTGACCCCCTCGTCAGCTCGCTGTCTCTCTCGCACCCGTGGGGCGTCTCGCGTCGGTGCGAGAGAGAGCGACCCGGCCTTCTGTCAAAGCCGAGTGTGGCGGGGCACGGCGAGCCACCGCGCCACTTTGACGGAGTGGACGTGTCTGGCTCTGGACGACTCGTTTTGCTCCAGACTCTACTCGCGGTTCTCGGAACGCGCCACGGGTAACTTACAAAAAATTTCGAACAAACGGCGGGTCTCGGTGAAAACACAATTAAAACTCGCTCGGAACCATTGCGAGAAGTTGTCCAGCACCTTCGGGTCACCGGCCCGCCTTCACGCTGCGGCACTTCTAGCAGTGTCTGAGCTCGACCGCTGGGCAGTTACAGGCGTGCGGGCGGGGCCAGGATTTAATAAGGAAACATGGGCCTGGGGATGATGACACGTCTAGGGGAAGGGGAGGGGAGGGGGCAGTGGGGTTAGCGGCCTGTATTGTGTCGTGTAGGTTTTCGTACTAAACCCTGTGACAAAAAAAGTTTCTGAACAAAAGTTTCTTTTTTGCGTTGCATGGCTACTTCAATAATGTAGAAAAGAAGAAGCCCAAAAAAAGGAGCCAGGAATTCCTAGGATTACACTGTAGGGCATGACGACTGGATATGAGTGGCATGAAAAAAGGCTTCAGACTTAACTCTTTGAGCTCAGCGAAGTGCGCGACAGCGTTTCTCCACCTACCCACGTGCCTCGCACTGCGACACATTCATTGTCAGCCACGTGGCGTCGTGGCGTCGCACAGTGGGCCAGAAGACCGGTGGAGGCGGCCAAAATTCTAGACGCGTTTTGAGCCCCAGAGTCGCGCTAAATGGGCCTCGAACCGAACGCGTGACCCCACCAATGGATTGCTCTCCGAACGAGGTATCCATTGGTGGGGTCACACGTTCGGTTCAAGTCCTGTTTAGCGACTCTGGAGCTCAAAACGCGTCCGGGATTTTGGCCGCCTCCGCCGGTCTTCCGGCCCACTGTGTGGCGGCGTCCTCCACGCGAGGGGCTTTCTGGATGTGCTGCAGCGCTGCGCAGTTTGTCGCGGCATCGCCTCCCCGCCCCTTTCGTCACTGTGAATCCTCGTAGCACATCCCCCCCCCCTCCCGACATTGCCGCTCATCCCACGCCTAGCATGTTGCCCGCCAACGCGCGCCGGCGCAACACGCCGACCAAAATAGCCACCCACTAACACCCAAAGGAAAAGTGTGTTCAAATTTTTCCTCGTTTGTGTGTGTTTATGAGATCAAAAAGAATTCAAGCAAAAACAAACAAAAAAAAGTTTGAATTTTAGAAAAAGTTATTTTTAATAATTAAAAAAAAATTATCTTGTTTAAGAAGTTATTTTTAGAGTGTAGCTTTCTGTGCAAGGTCGTCGCTTTTTTTACGGCATTGCGGACATTTCGGCCGCTAGTTCTGCCGCTTTTGTCCCGCCGCTCCCATTGCATTTCCAGAGACTGTGTGCCAGATAGATACCTAGACGTCCATTTTATGGCGTGATGAGCATGACCGGATTGGGTCCGGTCTCGTTTTCGTTCCCCTCCTCCACCGCCTTGTCTTCTTCGAGTCCCTTTGATGCCCCTGTCCGTTTCTGGAGCGTCTCCGGAGCGGGCGGAGCAGGCAACCCAACCAGGCCCGAGGGGCCCATGTATATACACTCCCCCTCCACTGCTGGAAGCGGTGCGGAACCCGGAGCACACATAAAACCCTTTTAACACCTCTTGACTGTTAGTGTCAGCTGGGGGAGGGGGTGGGGGTCGCGAGTGGCCATCGTAAAGACCGGAAAATACCCGACGTCGTCCTGTACTAAATCCCCGTCCCTCTTTCAGACCCCGATCGGCGCCTCTCTCTCTCTCCCTCCCTCCCTCTCACCCCGCTCTCACCCCCTCTCACTTTCTTCTCTCTCCCACACACTCAGGCTCACGCACGCACTCTGGCACTGACGGCTGCCAGAGAGGTCACCGAAATCTGTCATTGGTTGAATCAGCACGTCACATCCGATCTGTCTGGGATTGAATCCTCCCTTTTTACAGTTTGTTTTGGTGGCCGCCCTGCCCTCTGCTCTCTCCCGCCCTGGCACCACGCCCTTCCAATCCGATCCCGTCTCTCTTAGGCCCTCGCGCGCCAGTGCAGTGCGTGCGGACCGCATCACAGTGGGCCAGAAAACCGGCGCAGGCGGCCGAAACTCTACACGCGTTTTGAGCTCCAGAGTCGCTAAACCAGTACTCGAACCGAACGTGTGACCCCACCAATGGATTGCTCGTTTGGAGAGCAATCCATTGGTGGGGTCACACGTTCGGTTCGAGTCCCATTGAGAGTCATCAAAGTGTCAGGAACCAGCAGGCGCGCCACCTAGCGGCCGCCACTTAAACTGTCGAAAGCTGAACCCTGATCGGTGAGAAGTGCGTTGGTCTGAACGAAAGTTCACAGCATATGGCCTGCTCGTTCCTGATTTTCTGATTGCTTTTGTTTTCCCGCACTGTGCTGCCCGTACGAAGCGACGGGTCGACTGCAGTGCGGTCAAGGTCGACATCATAAACGCTCATGAGTGCCCGTGCTGGGCCGTGCTGGCGGGGGCCGTTTGTCTCCGAAGACAGGTGGGAAAAACGCTCGAGTCGCCGGCGGGGCCGCTGCTGCGTCACTGATAAATTTCTCTCGACGCTGGTGTGGCTTGGCGACGCGTCGCGACGGGGAGACTGTTCGGGCGACGGAGGGGGGCCAAAGAGGAAGGCTCTGGCATGCGACCAATACCTCACTAGCGCAAAGCCTTCTGGAGCCGCCGATAGTGGCGCGATGCCGCGCGATGCGCAGTGCCCTGGTTCATAACAACAGTCGCGTTTTACAGGGTCGCTGTTCGACTTTTTAGCAGATGATACCTTCACACTTGAAACACTTAAAACTACTATACACAAATGAAGGTGTCAGCGTGCTTTTACTCTCGAGTCCAGAAACCAAGCGCGTATCCTAACAATATAATAGGGGCTGGCGGCCGGGGCGGGCTGGTGCGTGTGGCTTGCAATGAGGCGCAGCCTGCGCGGAATTCGACAATCCCTCCGCGGTACAGCGCCAGCGGCACCGGGCGTAAACAATGGCACCTCCTCCTCGCATTGACAATCCCTCCCCGCCTGCCACGGCGCGGAGTATCGCGCAACAATGCCTCCCGATTCGGCCCGGCCTGGGGCGCTCGCTCGGGCTCGGCGGCGGGCGGTGCAAGCCACTGCTCGGCACGGCTAGTACCAACACCGGCCAGCTCACTCGGGTCTGTGTATTTTGATTCATACACAATTTTAAATACTATCTGCATATCCGCATACTACCCCGTATAAGAAAACCAAACGAGTATCATCTGCTTTCATTAACGTTCGTTGAATGAGATTTTTTTTCCAGTGTGTTGGTTTTCCCGGACTTCGGCAAAGCTGCCCGGCTTTAGCCGTTTCCCGACCCGTCGCTTCGCAATCAGTGTCGTGGACAGAGGAGGTCCGGGGGAGGTATAATCGGCCGTGTATGTATCGCTCTCGTTAATGAAGAAAGCACTGAAAGGCCACGCGTGGACCGCAGGCCGCTTCCCAGCGCGTCGCTGTCTCTCTCGCACACTGTGAGGGGAGTGCGAGACAGGCGAGCACAGGCGAGGCACGCCACTGTTTCGGAGTCGGTCTGCTTCGGGCCGGGTCCCCGGGGACTCTGGCTCTGGACGCGCCCCGCCCACCCTCGGGAAGCTGCTGGCCAGCCGGGCCACTGCACAGTGGGCCAGAAGACCGGTGGAGGCGGCCAAAACTCTAGACGCGTTTTGAGCTGCAGAGTCGCTAAATGGGACTCGAACCAAATGTGTGGTGTGACCCCACCAATGGACTCCTCGTTCGGAGAGCAATCCAGAGGTGGGGTCGGTTCGAGTCCCATTAAACGGCTCTGCAGCTCAAAACGCGTCTAGAGTTTTGGCCGCCTCCACCGGTCTTCTGGCCCACTGTGGGGGAAGGCCACAAAGCACAAAAAAAAAGAGGCTGTAATTGACGCCCTTCCGTCCAGCCTGTAATATCGCGTCGCTTGGAATGGCCGCCAGCACACCCCACCCCCCCGCCCCGCCCCGCCCCGCCCCGCCCCGCCCCGCTCCTGGCTATCGGTCCGGTCATCAAGAAGCCCTACCCCTTTGTGCGCGAGAGAATGGCGCGACCCGAGAGGAGCTTCGACGCGCTCGTTTGGCTCTCGAGGTGAGCCGACAGTGGTGCGGCGCGGAAAATACCGCACCGCACTGCGAAAAAGAAACCAACATAAACGAATCGTGTGCGGTGGTTATCACTTCGCGAAGCCATTCGTCTTGCCGCCGAAACAAAGGCTTCTGGCGCCAACGAGGTATTCTCAGTGCAGGCACGTAGTTGCCAATGTGGATTTGCGTATATGAGAAACTGCGGCAGGTGGCAATGCTTGCTCCCTCCCTTCTTGTCTGCTCCTCCACCAACGCAATCACGATTTTTCAACGTCACAGCAGCAACATGTGGCCGTCGGGTCATTCTTCCCCTCGCCTGCAGTGGCGGACAAAACGTCGAACGAAACCAATCGATCTCCGAACCGAGCAAAAAAAAAAAAAAAAACTGTCAACTCCCTGTAAAACGCAGCGAACGACATGCAACAAAAAGTACGCAAAAAGAAGCAGGACATTACTGACTCGCCCGTTTTCTGTGGTGTGCAGTCTGTGCAAACAGTCCTTCCATATTACGTCACACAGATCTATAAAACGACTCTTCCCGTTGACATCCACAAAACATTTGTAGCGCTAGTATTTCTCCCCAACCCAATGGCTGCGCGACTCTTAAAACTTTCCGCATGGGCTAGTTTCTTCTTCTTCTTCTTCTTCTTCTTCTTCTTCTTCTTCTTCTTCTTCTTCTTCTTCTTCTTCTTCTTCTTCTTCTTCCCGTTCCGTGATGGCAGTGACCGGGTTGCTGGCTTTAACCCGAGACCCGTCGGCGCGGTCGGTACCCGCCCCACCTCGGCCCCAACCACCCACGCACGGCCTCACTGGAGCCTGACGCTCCTCAACAGGGTGTTTGCCCACCAACAGGGTGTTTGCCCCACCCAGCCAGGACAGGAAATAGGAAATGTTACACCAGTATTTTGGCCGTCTCTCTGCAACCCGTTTCAGAAACAACCCGTTGCAACCGTCTTGGGAAATCTGTGAGCTTTGACACACTGTAAGAGGGAGCTGGGGGCAGTTGGACAAATCGATGCGATTGTTTTGAGTTGGTAGGCCATCTCTGAAACTTTCGGTGTTGACCGCTGAGCTACAGCCTCTGAACGCGCTTGAACCATGTTTCGACTTCGGACAAGCCTCGTCGCCCGACCGCTGAGTAGTGACCTTGCTCGGAGCGACCTTGCCGGGGGACTCCATGCCAGGTTGGTTCCCTGCGCCGATGAATGCAAACAGGACCTCTGTTCTCATTTGCGTGGCCACGGCCAATAATTTAACACCGTTTCCCCTAAGCCCTGGGCCCGGCGGGCTCCCCCGGGGCCGTGTGTAGTGGCCACTGGTCGGCCCTTTCCAGCTCGCTGCTGCATCGCTCCTAGTTCTGGCAGTCCTTCAGCGGACCTTGCCTCAAGGCAGCCGGCCGACCGCACAGTGGGCCAGAAGACCGGTGGACGCGGCCAAAATCCTGGACGCGTTTTGGGCTCCAGAGTCGCTAAGCAGGACTCGAACCGGACGTGTGACCCGACCAATGGATTCCTCGTTCGACGAGCAATCCATTGGTGCGGTCGAACGTTCGGTTCGAGTCCCATTTAGCGACTCTGGAGCCCAAAACGCGTCCGGGATTTTGGCCGCCTCCACCGGTCTTCTGGCCCACTAGGGACGGGCGATTTTGCGATTAATCGCAGGTGCGATGCGATTTTTTCAAAAAATCGCGGTGCGATTTCGGTTCTTGAACCTCGGCGATTAATCGCAAAATCGCAAAATCGCAAAAAATCGCTAAATCGCAAAAATCGCACCGTGCATGGATTTCGCGACCTCTGCACCGAACGAGGCTGGCGCGTGTTGTCGGTGCCACTAGCCTGCCATTTGACCACTCAGGAATTTGTTTTGGCACTTTTTAAAAAGATTTTGTGCCATAATGGGTAGTATATAAGTATTGTTGCGTTTGTTTGCGATTTTTGCGATTTTGCGATTTTGCGATTCTTGCGATTTTTGCGATTTTTGCGATTCTTGCGATTTTGCGATTAATCGCATGAAATCGCGATATATGAGAAATCGCAATCGCGATACTAAAATTTGGAAATCGCCCGTCCCTATGGCCCACTTTGAGGGCCTCGCCGCCGAAGCGGAGAAGCGGCAAAGCACACAGCGACCGCCCGGCGACACAAGGCGGCGCTTCTGCTCGTTGCTGTTGGCACGTGCATTATTATTTGCAGGTTCGCCGTGCCCAGCCCACAGAGTGCCGCGTTGGGTTTAACGTGGCTGCGATGGCATTGTCGTTAGGGCCAGTGATGAGAGCGTGAAGGAGGGATTAGTTTGGAAACTGGCATTAACGTGGAGCCACAGCTAGCTTTGGATGCCGGCCCTGACCTCACTCGTCAATGTGAATCCCAACGCATTGGACGCAATATGAGAAAACCGTCGAGGGCGACCAAAATTCTAGACGTATTTTGAGCTCGCCAGAGTGGCTAAATGGTACTGTACTCGAACCGAACGTGTGACCCCACCAATGCATTGCTCTCAGAACGAGGAATCCATTGGTGGGGTCACACGTCCAGTTCGAGTCCCATTTAGCCACTCTGGAGCTCTAAACGCGTCCAGGGTTTGTCCGCCGCCGGTCCTCTGGTCCACTGTGCGCCGCCATTCCGATTAGCGGAACGGCACTGTCGGACGCGAGCGAGGCGTGCACGGGAAGCTGGCGTGGGCGTCCGCCTCGCCTCGGCAGCCTCGGCAGCGTGTCGGATGAACCGAATTGCAATCCGGATTAAGCGAATGAAAAGCCGTTTGGGTCGTTGGCTTCTCTAATCCCTGGCCGAGGCCAGCCCGGGCTGGTAGTTGTTGTCCGGGGGTATAAGGCTGAGAGCCCCGGCTGGAAAAGTTGACTCCCAACATGTCGTTCCCCGGCTACCCCCATTTCGGCAGCGACTTACCCGGCGAAACTGGTGCCAACCGGATGTGGCAGTCCCACAGATAAAAAAAAAGAAAAAATCTTACATCAGCGAGACCGTGTTAATCATATCGTCTTGTCAATTTTGTGTACTGCGGGAGGTGGCACGAAGAAAACTATGACAAATATCATGTAGCTGAGCCTTTCCTTACGTATGATCATCCTAAAAATTAGAACTAACAATCAAAATAAATACGACAAAATGATTAAGTGTTGGGTGCCATCATAGCTGTCCACTGGCCTGCGCGTCCTTCACGGGCAGGTCCTTACGTCACCCTGGAGGCGAAATTTAAACCTCCCCTTTTACGTGTTGTCGCGCAAGCAGCGGCAAAGCAGTGCTGTCCCATTGAGGTCCTTAACAAGGTGCGAGAAGATAAGGAGGCTTCTCTTCCTGCCCCTTTCAGGTGGCCTTCCTCTCGCGCCGCTCTCTGCACCTTCGCCAAACAACTGCCGCAACTTTGCGCCATCAAACCCTTTCGCGGAGTCGCGGCCCGAATCTGGATGTCAACTTTGGCTTCCTCGCCCGCGGCCGGCTTTTACAACGAGACTTTACGAGGCTCCAGTGCCCTGCCTCAGGCTACGGCGCGACAACACACAGTGGGCCAGAAGACCGGTGGCGGCGGCCAAAACTCTAGACGCGTTTTGAGCTCCAGAGTCGCTCAACAGGACTTGAACCGAACGTGTGACCCCACCAATGGACTCCTCGTTCGGAGAGCAATCCATTGGTGGGGTCACACGCCCGATTCGAGTCCTGTCCTCGCGACTCTGGAGCTCAAAACGCGTCTGGAGTTTTGGCCGCCGCCACCGATCTTCTGGCCCACTGTGCGACAGGACAGGCCTTGGAGCAGTAGGACGGCTTAGCAGCCACGTGCCATCGCCTGCGAATCATATCCACGGCTTGCCGCGGCAGCGATTAAACGCCAACAAAGGGCGTAGGCATGCCTCTGCCGCAGATTACACACTTTCGCCTTCCGTGTGCCTTGTGCCTTAACCTTCCCGCTCATAACGTTCCTCCGCGGTTCCGTGAGTGGGGCTCCTTCTGTACACAAAAGCTCTCTCGATAGTTCCAACAATACTTGCTCTCGAGGAAATCCACACCGACAAAGCAAACAGGTTTTTGCGAGTCGCAGGACGGGTCGGTTTCAGCCTGCAGATTTTGAACAGTGGCATGCAGATTGAGCACACGCGACTCGGCCGCGCTGCGTTCGCGTTCCCAAGGGTCACCCCTACTCCACAGACGCGCCCCTATGTCGTGAGTCAAAAAGTAGCGCGTCATCGTAAAATATGGACGTTAACCCGCCCCCATTGTTCGCGACAGCTTGGGCCTGTGAGGTGTGGTGTGTGCTCGGGGCCGCGAGGTGTGGCGCGTGGCGAGGCGCGATGCGGCGCCCAGATAAAAAGAGAAGTGCACTTTTCAGCACGGCCGTCCCGGTGACGGGCCGTCGCGGCGTCGCGCGCCACAATGGACCTCCGCGGAGGAGTCGTCGGTCTCGTCGCACACATGGGGTGTCCCGCAAGTGTGAGAGAGACAGTCGGCTGCAAGGGCAAGTACCTGCCTGCCACTCGCAGACCACGCCACGCCGACTGTCAAAGAGCACTTCAGCCCGGGTGAGATTTCGGCCTGACTCTGGCACCGAGTCCCGCGCCACCTCAAGGAACGTTTGACTGACAGTCATTTTTTTGGTGCTTTTTGACGGGGTTTCACATTTGAACTTAATGCACGCCTGGATGGCACTTGCCGACGGCTGGCAACATCGCCTGAAAGCGTTCCTCTCCATGGCACTTCCCGGGAAGCTGGCTGGCGCGCACAGTGGGCCAGAAGACCGGTGGAGGAGGTCAAAACCCCAGACGGGTTTGAGCCCCAGAGTCGCTAAACAGGACTCGAACCAAACGTGTGACCCCACCAATGGATTGCCCTCCGAACAAGGAATCCATTGGTGGGGTCATACGCTAGGTCCAAGTTCTGTTCAGCGACTCTGCAGCTCGAAACGCGTCTGGTGTTTTTGGCCGCCTCCACGGCCTTCTGGCCCACTGTGGCGCGTCCGGCCGAGCCCGTCTAGAGGCGCCGCCTCCCCGCCCCGCCCGGACGGCAAAGGGCTAGACACCTCCGATAAGGCCGGACAAAATGGCGCTCGGCGCCAAATGTAATGTTTCCGGAAAGTGTCTCGCCTTGCCTCGCAGTTAGGGTAGCCGGTCTGTCTGTCTGTCTGTCTGTCCGCGAGGGCCATCTTCCCGTCCGCTCGCCGGCAACGATCGTTTAGTTGGTAACGGCGGCATGTGCAGTTCACTTTTGCTTGACGAGGACCTGTTTGGACTGTTACGTCAGAGCACTCGGCGTTCATGTGCAGGGTGAGTTTTTCTTTTTGTTTCTCGTGTGGAGTTGGGCAGCCAGGAGATCCGTCGCAAAGAGGTTTGCTGATCGACTGTCGGGACAAACGCCACCCTAAGTGTATGGCAAGGGGCACCTGAACGGTCCCGCGGTCCCCTCATCAATCACGGACTGGCGATGGAAAGCAGGCAGCCTCACCACTGGAAGTGCGTCTTGGTGGCAAGGCGCTGCACAGTGGGCCAGAAGACCAGTGGCGGCGGCCAAAACACTACACGCGCTCTGAGATCCAGGTCGCTACAGGACGCGAACCGAACGTGTGACCCCACCAATGGATTGCTCTCCGAACGAGGAATCCATTGGTGAGATCACACTTCGGTACCAGTACCATTTAGTGACACTGGAGCTCAAAACGCGTCTAGAATTTTGGCCACCTCCACCGGTCTTCTGGGCCACTGTTCGCTGGGAGGGATAGTGAGTACGAACGTGAGCAGCAGCGGTCGGACTGTTGAGAGATTTCGACATAGACGTCATATTAGCTCTATTAAGTGCTAACTTTTACACTTTGAATTCTTCTTTGCGTTTTTGTGTCAACAAGACACTGGTTGCGTGCTCTTTCCTTGCACCGAGTGCTTGACTTAGTTTTCTGCACCTGCTAATTGAGGATCATCGCTCAGTGAGAATTCCACAGCCGTGTCGTGCCGGCCTTGAAATGATCCCACTCCGTTGTCGCGGCGTCGCCGCCGGCACCGGGGCTCACATGCTGACAGCCCGGCCCCCAGTACGACTGCTCGAAATAGTGCTCCGGCCCGCAAAAAAAAAAAACGTCCCAGCAATTAGTTGCATCTGTACCAGAACCAAAGAGAAGTGAAACACAACAGTTCTGCTTTATGAGTTTTTCTCACGTACTTTACTTTGCTGCTCTTACCTCAGCAAAGAAAAGCGAAAGAAACACATGGAAGAGGGAGATGTGTCCATCGGACAACTTCCTCGCCGTTTTCAGTAAAGTTGTGCCCGGCACTTTAGGACGTGCAAAGCCGCGAAGAGTATGAGCCATATAAGTGACAAACTGCTGATGGCTGTTTGCATCCGGTTCATTTTAACGACGGCTCGAAACTGAGACGCTGTCAGCGCGAGGCGCGGTGGGGTGGTTTGAAGCGGGGTGGTTGTGGGTGCGGGCGTGGGGGCTGGGGTGGGTGTGGGGGGGGTGGGGCGTGGTGGGGTGGGTGGGGTGGGGTGGGGTGGGGCGGGCAATGTGAGGCGCCAGCCCTAATTATCGCCGTAGGCATCACACATTATTCACGGAGATTCAAGGACTCGGGAGGTGTGGGTCTGGAAGGCTGGAACGCAGCGCGACGAGCTCCGCATCAAACAGGGGTTTCATTGCTGCTCTGTTTCGTTTGCCTCTTGTAAAAAAAAATCTGACACAAAAAAATGTCCAATTTGCTGCGGCCGTGTACGGAGTTCCCTCGAAGCACCCCACCTTTCCTGGATTCCGAGAATTCGAGAAACAAAATGTTGTTGAGCAGACCTAATCAAAAGGGGCGTTCGGGTCACTTGGCACCTGTTTCCCCTTGAGGCTGAATTAATGGTGATCTTGACGACCTCACGTCAGTCAAAATTATCAATTGATCCAATGAAAAACTTTTCATAATGTAGACTTGTTTTTTTTTCGTTTTTTTTTTCACTTGCATTCAATCTTGTCCTGAACGTTTCCTCGTCTGTTGCAGGTAAATGATGGTGCTGGGCGGACTCCAGTTTGTACAGATCCGTCTCTGTCCGCCGTGCCGGAGGCCGTGCCCGGTTATTGCCGCGAGGGTAAGCGATATTGGAGTCGACGCGCACCTCGGCACTCCGTCGTCTTGCCGCGTCCCGATGCAGCGCCAGGCAGCGCCGACAGTTTGGACGCAAAGTGCTCAAGTTTACAAGTCGTTCGCTCCAATTTCCGTTATTGCCCGCGGCGGCCAGCGGAAAGTCTCAGGGACGCCCGGCCGAATCGGCCGAGGAATAAAACACCCCATCTGGATAATGGGTCAGCCGAAGGGTCATTCTTCTTGGGTCCGTCAGAGCCAGGCAAACCACCTGAAGCTCCAGACTCCGGGGCCCCGGAATCTGGGTTAATCGACTGGACTTTGGAGTCACCGCAGCACTGTTGAGGAGTGTAAAAGGGATGGGCAGAGTCAGTGCGACGCTGCAAAGGCTCCAGGTTAAAACCAATTTCCCCGGTCTTAACTTTTAAAATGATTTATCAAAGAAATATTTTCTTACAATTTGTTCGGCGTGCATGGTCTGCCTGGACACTGACCCCAGGTGAAACTGCGCACAATCAGTGACGAGGGTCGTGCACGCCGCACGATTGACAAAAGAGCCTTGCTTTAAATTTTTATCCGATTCGTCGCGGCGAAAATGGCATCCCGGCCGCCCTTGAAAGTTTCGGATACACACCCTGGACCTGGACCCCGGCCCGATGAATATGCGACGAGAAAGTATGAATAAGATACAATAATATAATTTTAGAGCCAGCCTGGGAAGGTCACACCGCCCGGGCCCTCGTGCCCGGAATACGGGGCGGAGCCACGGCGATGCCGCGTGGCTGTGGTCATGGGTCAGGCACGGGCGGGTCAGTCGCTAGGGCGGCAACGGGTCCGTCGGACAGACTCTGTCCACAATGGGGTATCTCCACTACTCAAGTAGTTTTGCCATGGTACTATGCAATACACAAAACAAAAATGACTCCTTGGATCAAGAGAAATTTAACTTTTCTTGTTATTTTATAATGAAGAAAAACTTTCTTGATCCAAAACCTTTTTTTTTTCTAGGACTCAAAAAAAATTTCTTGTGTCAAGATGTTTTTTCTTACAAAAACCAAGAACGTTAAAATTCACGAAATACAATAATCGCATTGCCAATAGAATAAACTCAGCATAACTGGAAATGACATAGATCAGATACGCGTAGGACGCTGCGCTGCCGCCAGTCCCTGCGACGGCCTTGGGAGTGACGTGCATGGTGCATGCCACGTGTTTTCGGCGCTCTCGCCCGACGCGTCTCTCAAACGGTCCTTGTTTCTGACGCGGTACACGCGTTCTCACCTGGAATGCCTGGGCGCGGCGCGGCGCGCTGAACACGTGGGACTCGAATTCTTGAATGGCCGGGGCCAGCCAGCAGACTCGTTCCGAGAGTCGTTTACTGTCTCTCTCTGCCACTCATGGGGCTCCCCGCGTGGGTGCGAGAGAGGCAGGAAACCCTGGCTGGCAGCACACTGGCGCCACTGGCGGGCCGGGTACGGTAGAAACACGCTCCGCGGGTCTGGGTAATTAAATTATTTTCTCTCCAACTCGGGAAAAGTTGGTCGGGGTGGAAAAATATCGCGGCCCGCCACTCGCCACACCTTTCCCCCTTCCCTCCCACATCTGTATCCCATTATGGCCTTCACCTTCTAGCCATCTCCCTCTCGTCCACGCGTCCGTTACTTTCCTCCTCGCACCACCTATGCACTCACGTTGCACTGCCTCTTCGACCCCTTCCCCCTTTTCCTTTTTTTGCGGTAAACAGGTTGTGTTCAGAAAAATAAACGCCCCCAGTTCCATCCAGCCCATGCAGAAACGGTGGGACCGCACGCGCGGTGAAGTTGGCAATATTGCTGTTGACAATTATTTAGGAGGAAATCCCAGGAGTGCGCGTCTACTCACGAGTTGTTGTTTCCAATAACCCCCTTCATCGGTGTGTGTGTGTGTGTGTGTGTGTGTGTGTGTGTGAGAGAGAGAGAGAGAGAGAGAGAGAGAGAGAGAGAGAGAGAGAGAGAGAGAGAGAAAGAGAGAGAGAGAGACTGCGGCCCACACGTTGACATTCGACATTTCGGCCGGGAGCAGTTCACACAACCTAACGGAATACGTATTGATGATGAAGGACAACATATTTTTGGGGGCAACACTGTTTCTGAAATTTTACGACATTTTCGTCCAACTTTGGAAGAGAGAAACGTGCCGGAAAATTCAGCCTTGCGAAGCCATTTTCTGGGATCCTCGGGCGTGCTGTCGTCCTTCGCGCGATAAACGGAGACACTAGCCGCTCGTTTGAATGCTGGCCCACTCCTTGCTTTGAGGAAACTCGCCCCGCCCCGCCCCGCACGTTGAGAGGGGCCATAGTGCGTCACGCGTGCCATTCCAAGCCAAGTTGAAAACTTGATGACAGTCCGACGGGATGACCGAGACGCAATGCGGTACACGATGCATCGCACAGTGGGCCGGCCAGAAGGCCGGTGGAGGCGACTGAAACTCGAGACGCGTTTTGAGTTCCGGAGTCGCTAAACGGGACTCGAACCGAACGTGTGACCCCACCTCGTTCGGAGAGCAATCCATCGGTGGAGTCACACGCTAGGTTCAAGTCCTGTTTAGTGACTCCAAAGCTCAAAACGCGTCCATAATTTTGACCGCACGCGCCGGCGTCCTAGCCCACTGTGCGCCTTTCTCCAGTATGACTTCCCGCACAATTTCCTCAGGGCGTTGGCAGAAAGTACAGCGGACAAAACAGCGCGGCGTGTCAACACCCAGGGGCCTGAAGGGCGGATGGTGGAGAAGAAGGTCCGAAAAGGACTTTCCCGTTTGCGAGTCGCTTTCCTTTATTTTTCTTTCCGCCGCGCGAGGCTCGTCACTCTGTCTCCGTCGCACTCGCGGGCGCTCGATAGGTGCGAGAGAGACAAAGGGAAGAATGGTCTGCAGCGACGACGGCGTCGCCAGAGAATGGATCTGCCGTCTCTTTCATTTGGCGAGCAATATGAAGGGGCGGCGTGCCGTCCGTACGAAAACCACCGCCTTGTGGATCGCGCTCGCGGCCCAGTAGGCTAACAGCTTGTTGACGCTCTGCGCGCCCAACAGCACAGTGGGCCAGAAGACCGGTGGAGGTGGCCGAAACTGACGCGTTTTGAGCTCCATAGACGCCGAACAGGACTCGAACCGAACGTGTGACCCCACCAATGGATTCCTCGTTCGGAGAGCGATTCATTGGTGGGGTCACACGTTCGGTTCGAGTCCTGTTAAGCGGCTCAGGAGCTCAAAATCCGTCTAGAGTTTTGGCCGCCTCCGTCGGTCTTCTGGCCCACTGTGAGGCACCACGAACGGACACGCGTTTCACAGCGAGGAAATCCAGCCAGCCGGAAAAGGACCGCACAGAAAAAGGTCAGACTTTTTCGTCGCGACATATGGCGAATCGGCGGGCTCGGCTCGCAAGGAAAAAAGGGGGAGGGGGGCGTTGCGTGTGTGCGCCGGATTATGGAATAAGAACCTTGTCGGGATTAAGATGGGATTAGGCCGGCGGGGGAAGAGAGACGGACAGAGTGGGGAAAGGGGAAGGGAAGAGAGAGACAGAAAGGGGCGACGAGGAAGCGAGTCGATGAGAGACATAAATCGAGGCGCCAATCTAGGCGAGGCACTTCGCATCGCACATGGCGTTATGCTCTTTGGTCGTGACGAACCCCCTCCCCCCTCCGCCTCCCCCGTGAACAAACAGCCGCTTTCTATACGGCACTCCCCTTGCGACTGTTTTCAATAAGTCAAGCACACATGCAAGGTCAAGGCCGAGCACTTACCCGTAAGACGAGCCTGTCGCCCCGGGGGCCCGGGGGGGGGGGGCGGGGCGGGGTGGGGCGGGGCCCATATGTAGATGGCGCTGCAGCGAGGCGTCCTCGCCCCGGGCGGGCCGTGCCAGGCTTCACGTCATCGTGTCCGAAACAAGTTGCCCTGAGTTAGGGTTCGTCAGGGCGCCGTGGCACAGTGGGCCAGAAGACCGGTGGAGGCGGCCAACACTCCAGACGTTTTTAGAGCTCCAGAGTCGCTAAATGGGACTCGAGCCGAACGTGTGACCCCGCCAATGGATTCCTCGTTCGGAGATCAATTCATTGGTGGGGTCACACGTTCGATTCGAGTCCCATTTAGCGACTCTGGAGCTCAAAACGCGTCTGGAATTGGAGTTTTGTGGGAGTTGTGACCTCACCAAGGGCATGACAGAGCGTGACGGTGTTGGCGGAGCGTGAGGGTCGGTAATGCCGGCGCGGCAGAGCGCGACTTGGTCGAGGCCAAATGTTTTCGGCGTGATGGAGCGTGGCGGCGGGCGGAGCGTGACAGGTCGCGGAGCGTGACACGCTGAGCGTGGCGCAGTGCAGAGCGTAGTGGAGCGTGCGAGGCGTTCGGCACGTCCGTTCGTTTCTCCCAGCCAGCCGGCCGGCCAGCACTAAGCAGTGCACGCGCAAAGCCCGCAGCCCAGTCGCTGCTGCTGGAAGACGTCGGGAAAAAGACTCTGCGGAGGCGAGCTGGAGGCACGGCACTGGAAGCCTCCACTCCAAGCCCAGCAAAGCGGTTCCGAACAGCACCCCGACACTCACCCACTCCATGAGAGCGAGAGAGACAGAAGTGCTGCTCGGAGCCAGCCCGCCGCGTGGATAAGAAAGAGAAAAGAGAAAACGGAATAAGGTGCTGGAGATCTCCATTGTCTTCATTGCCACCTCCCCTCGCGGATGTCCCTTGATTTGATTCCGGTCCGACTAATGGCAAATCATTTCCCAGCGAGAGCCGCCATCGGGCTGGCAGTCTCTCGGGGAAACTCTCGCCATCCCAGCACCGCGGACCGCAAACTGTCATCGCTCTGTCTCTCTCGCACACACATGGAGTGCCCCCATGAGTACGAGAGAGAGCGACGAAACGACTCTCCTGAACCGCTCGGCGGGAGAGAGAGTTGTTGTGGTTGTCAGCCATCGGAGGTCCATCAGCACGGTGCAACAGCTGTCAAGCCCCCTGTGTGCGTGAGAGAGAGAGAGAGAGAGAGAGAGAGAGAGAGAGAGAGAGAGAGAGAGGAAACGAGAGCGTGCAGTGGCTGCGGAAAGTGGTGCCGCCTGCAGCTACCACAGACTTCTCTTCCGACTCCCCCCCCCCCTTTTGCCAAGGTCCCCACTGTGAGTTTACTCAATGTCGCCGCACACATTGACACAACATCTGAATTCCGCGACCCGGCCTAGCCGGCGGCCCGGAGGCTGAAGACGGCCCGTGCCGGTCGTGCCTGCCTCACTCGGCCGAGGGGAGGGGGAGGGGGGAGGGGGAAGGGAAGGGGTCCGCGGTCCTCCCCGGTCCTCGCTCTATGCAGATGAGGCTATGCTGCTTAGCTATGCGCTGGTAGACAGTGCGCGCCTGTCACCAGGCTGGAACAGTCTCTCTCTCTCTGTCTCTCTCTCTCGCCGACTATCATTCCCCGTTTATTTCTCAGTGTATTGCGTTCTCGCTCGGGGCACGTACGCGCTTTCGCGCGATATTGAATCTAGTACGCTTCACTGTAGGATTCCACCCGATTCTCCCCCAACGTCGTCGTGGAGGAGTCATCCCGCCGAAACCTGCAGTCCAAACACGCACACACGCCACACACACACACACACACACACTCAAAGAATACTATGGAGATTTGCACAGCTAGAAAAAGCAAGATCAACCGTTTGACTAAGATGCAAATTTTTGGCGGACTTACTACTTTGTCAACTCAGTCCTTTTTTAGGAGGGGGAAGGGAGGACTCTACCATCAATTTTTTTTTCTCAGGACAAGGCTTTGTGGCGGCACTGGCCAGCGTGTAGGAAAAAGAAACAGAACACCAACGAAATTTCACCGCCTCTCTCTCTCAAAAAAAGGGAACTAGTTTCCGGAACAATTTGGTCTTTGTTTATGGAACAATATGGCGTGCAGGCCTGCTTCGCGCCTCGCGTGTTTTTCCCCAAGAGAAGTACCAGTGTAGGCACGGCCTAGGCCGGCCTAGGCAGTGTGGTGGTGGGGCGGGCTGGCCTATCTCTCAGGGGAGGCAGTCATCGCAGCAGACTGACTCCGAGCATCGGTTTTTGTCGCCCTGTCTCTCTCGCGTCTGTAGGAGACGCCGCACGAGAGACAGGGCGACCCGACCATGACTCTCAGTCTGCTGACTGCCCGCTGAGCTGCAAGCAAGATAGGCTCGCCTGCACCGCGTTTCATAGTGCACCTGCCCGCTGCATAGTCCCCTTTTAGCGGAGCAAACGCGCTCCGATTTAGACGCTGGCCTGCGAGGGCGCGCCTCGGGCCTCTGCAGTAACGGGCCGATGGACTGTCTCTCTCGCACTCATTGGGAGGGCGAGGTCCGTGCGAGAGCGACGGAGAGAGGCCCGCTGTTTACAGCCGTCGTGAGTACTCATCCGTGTCGGATCCCTACCATTGTGCTCGGTGGCCGATGCGGCCGGTCTGGAGAGGCTTTGTGGAGAGAGGGCTCTCTAAGGGCTCGAGAGGCCCAGGTGGGGTGCAGGGAAAACGAAGTGGAAGGTGGAGGGGTTTTGATTTTAGAGAGATGAGTGAGCGACGTCCGCACCCGAGGGGGAAACAACTTGAAATAAGGTGTACTTTTTTTCGGAAATAAGTTGAAATAAATTTGAAATAAGTGAAATAAGTTGAAATAAGTTTAAAATAAGTGAAATAAGTTGAAATAAGTGAAATAACTTAAAATAAGTTGAAATAACTTGAAATAAGTTGAAATAACTTGAAATAATTTAAAATAAGTAAAATAAGTGTGAAATAAGTTGAAATAAGTGTGAAATAATTCGGAAATCCCCGTTATTTCGACTGCCCCGAGCCCCAGGGGGCGCTTTGGGGGGGGGGGGGGGTGAACGGGGCATAGGGAACCGTAAACAGCAATGGGAACGTGGATTGAATGTGTCAAGAAGCGAGGGGGGGCACGTGTGGATGGTGGGTGACGTGTGACGTTGTATGACTTAACCACAACCTCTCACTGGGCTAGAGTTTTTTAGCAGATGATAACTGCACACTTAAAAATACTTAAAACTACTATACACATGAAGGTGTCAGTCTGCTTTTACTCTTGAGTCCAGAAACCAAGCGCGTATCCTATAAATATAATAGGGGCTGGCTGCCGGGGCCGGGGCGGGATGTGGCAGTGAGGCGCAGCCTGCGCGGAATTCGACAATACCCCCCCGGGTACAGCGCCAGCGGCACCGGGCGTAAACAATGGCACCCCACGGAAAAAAAAAGTTAGTTGTGACAACAAAAAAGTTATTTAATTTTTCCGGAGCAAAATAAGTTGGTTATGACAACAAACTTTTTTCTTGCCGTCGCAACGTTACGAAGATTACTAGTTGAAACAAATTTGTAGCTTCAAGGAACGAGAAACACTTGCTGTGTAACTAGTTTCTTGACTTCAAGAGCGATTGAGTTTTAGTTCTGAGAACGAAGCCAATATTGTTCTGAAAGCAAATATATTGGCTCATGTAGGCAAAGCTACAAGTAATGAGTTCGACGAGGGACGGAACTGAGTCACGTGATGTGCAGGTTCTCTACAGATGTGGTTATATCTGTAGGTGCGCGCCCCCGGGGAGACCAAGCATAAAAAAGTTGGTCTGTACAACCAACTTAAAAAATTTGAAATGGGCGGAGGTGAATGACAAAATCCGACCCATAAAAGGATGCAGCGAAGTCATGACTACTTCAGCTACACATCAACGTGAAGTGGGTCTCTGCCCAACCAGATTCACGCTGTGAGCTGCCCGCGCGAGCGCCGGACCGCTGGACGATCGCAGCTTCTGCAAAGTGTTCAAGTCGCTGCGACGGACCATAATAGCACAGGCAGATCGGCAGCGCAGTGGCTTGCGATGTCGCGTCTCGACACGAAGAGTGCGGGTTCAAAACCCCACCCGGGGTACATAGAAGTGTTCGATTCTTTTCTCCGAGCTTGCTGCTCTGATGCTGACGTCACAGGGAGATCGTGCCTCTGAGCACGGTTGCAACCCCTTTTAGGCGGGAACCTCACAATTTCGTCGTTACAACAAAAGAGGCGTGAAGCAGTTGTAACGCGCTGGGGTAAACAGGTGTTTCGTACAGGCTCCCAAAACTGTGTCACTGATGACAAAAAAATTTTTGCCGCCCTAGCAAATTTTTGTGAGTGCCAGGAACTAAGTTTATGCATTCGTAGAACGAGGTTTTATGATGATCATTACAAAATTGATGACGTTAAGTCTACATTCATAGTTTTGTTGCATCAACTAATAGAAATCGTAGAGAGAGCGATGCTGTTTGTTGAGACAAGCGAATGATTAGTTCGATCAGCTAAGCGTCTTGGTTTCGGAAAAAATAACTAATCTCTTAGTTGTCCCAACGAAGTGTTTGTTGCTACAGCAAAGTCTTTTTTCTCCGTGCCCCTCCTCGCGCGCGACGGCCTGCGCGCGACGGCCTGCTCGCAACATTGACAATCCCTCCCCGCCTGCCACGGCGCGGAATATCGCGCAACAATGCCTCCCGATTCGGCCCGGCCTAGGGCGCTCGGGCTCTGCGGCGAGCGGTGCAGGCCACGGCTCGGCACGGCTACTACCAAACAGTTTTGCAGTGGGTGGGGCGGCTCGACCCGCCGCCTGGGGTGTGCGAGAGAGAGCGACTGTGCACGGGTCTTGGCAAAGCGGCAGCGACCAGCGATGTGGCCCGGCCATCCCCCCCCCAGCCAAATGTTGTCAAACTGTTCCGGGACGGTCCCCGTCACCGGCCGGCAGTGTCGCTGACGGCCCGGCGAGCAGCGTTGAGGTGCGCGCTTGCCTGGGCGAAGCGAGCACATCATGCGTCTCTCTCGCTCTCAAGGCGGACCTATGGGAGAGACAAGGACGGCTGCGGCCGAGCATAAGTAATTTCGTTTCACAGAAAGATGCTATTAATTCTCTCTGGCGTAAATTGGATTCTTTGTTGTCTAATTTTGCAGGTCTGTTAAACAAAGCGTCCTGTAGTTCAATTTTAAAAGAGCAGATACGACTGAGTTCGAAGTATGTCGCTACACAGTATAATTCATCGTAGATTTTGTGTGAATATTTTCCCCAACGGTTACTAACCAAATCGCACTGCTGGAATTCTGCTCTCGTCCTGGATCAAGTTCAACAGGTTGATTGGGTCCGATTAGCAAGTTTTAATTTGACCCTAGGCGACCCTAGGTTTAACCAACGCAAGGTTAAAATTGAGTAAAAGCACGTAACAGCTTGAGTTTAAGTATAAGTATGGTTAAAATAAGTGTGAAATCGGCTGAATTATGTTACAATTAGTGTGCAATGAGAGGAAATCTATGAAATAAGTTGAAATAAGTGTGAAATAAGTTGAAATAAGTGTGAAATAAGCTGAAATAAGTGTGAAATAGTTTGAAATAAGTTTGAAATAGGTGAAATAAGTTGAAATAAGTAAAATAAGTTGAAATAGATTTGAAATAAGTGAAATAACTTGAAATAAGTGAAATAACTTGAATAAGTTGAAATAAGTGAAAAAATTTTGAATTTGAAATAACGGTGTACAAAATTTTCCCAAGTTGTTTCCCCCTCGTCCGCACCTTTTCCGAGTGTCACTAGACCGAGAGAAACCGAACACGGTATTTTCTCCGAAATCGCTGACATTCTGGCAACGGAAGAAAAGATCGTCACGAAAAGGCACGTCTTTTTTTCCGAGCCTTCCTTTTCCAGCCCTATTCTGCAGCAGAAGTTAGGCCGTTACTCCGGCTTAACTTGACGGCTTCCCTGACCGCGGCAATGCCTTTGACGTAGCCCTGCTGGCCAGTGCAGTGACCTGCCCCAGGCCCACGAAAACAAAGAGTAAAAGGACGAGAACGGAGGAGAAAATTGATTGTGAAACAATTAAGTGGCAAGGGTATTTTTTTCTTAAAGTCTGTCCACTAGAAATAGATTTTACAACGGAGAGAGAGAGAGAGAGAGAGAGAGAGAGGGGGGTCCTCTCTGCGAAGGATTGCTGTTAGGACGCTAGAGAGGAGACTTGGGCAAAATGAAAATGTCCGCCTCGGGCTATGTGCTGCGGGGCCGCGGGGCCGCTGGGCTGTGGGGCTGTGGGGGCCTGCGGCGTTAGATGACCATTTTCAGCCTCACTGCTTTGGCTGTCAGAAGTGCCGCATTAGCTGGATTCCTTTCTGCGTGCCGACGTATCACTGGGAGAGCCGCGGGGGGGGGGGGGGGGGAGTGGCGTACGAGAAAGGGGCAGCCGTAATGGTGAGAAAGAGGGGGCGACGCCAGGGAACGTGTGTCTGAGGGGGTAAGTACGCGCGAAGCAGGCTGCTCTGTCCCTCTCGCTCCCCTCCCTACCACGACGCTCCAGGAGACCGAGAGAGAGAGAGGGAGAGAGAGAGAGAGAGAGAGAGAGAGAGAGAGAGAGAGAGAGAGAGAGAGAGAGAGAGAGAGAGATGGAGGGAGGGAGGGAGGGAGAGGGAGACCTCCGCTCTCGCAGTCTGCTGTACGACGCTTCGCAAATGGCGCGAAATATCAGCCTTGCGCGCCAAAATAGCCGCCTGCTTGTCACCGAGATAACTGAATAATGGCCCACACGTAGGCCGCGCCATCCCTCACTCCCCCCCCCCCCCTCTCTCTCTGTGTCCGTCACAGGGAGTTCGTGAGTGCGAGGAGGAACGCCAAGCACGCCAAGTTTGAGGCGTCAGGCCCGGATCAGCGCTGGCCATGCCTGCAACACCGTGCCTCACTGCAGAGACCGCCCCGCCCCGCCCCTAATTCGCCCTTATACCTACCCGCCCCAGCCAGATCTCATTCTCCCCCTCCCCTCCTCCACTCCTTCAAATTTCGCCCCGTCCCCCCTCCCCACTGTGCCGTTTACGTCTGCGGAGCACGGCAGCGGCACTGCCCGGGCGTTCTGGGATTTTAGGATTGGCGTTATTTCAAGGGCCGGGCCCGTTTTGCGGCGGGGCGGGGTGGGGTGGGGCGGGGCGGGGCGGGGCGGGGCGGGGGCGGGCGGGGCGGGGCGGGGCGGGGCGCGGGGCGGGCTGGCAATAGTCGCGGTCAAGGGCACGGCGAGGATGGCGCCGGATAGCGGGCCCGGATTAGGACTGGATCAAGCTCTTCCAGCAGCAGGGCGGCGTGCTGGCATCGCTGGCGGCGTTGGCACCGCTGGCTGCTCCTAGAAAGATCGGCGGCCAAAACGGCGTGTTTTTGCTTGGGACGAGTGACGCGGGACTTTATAGTGGTCCGGGGGAACCGATCCGGGAGCTGCGGCGCAAACGAAGAGAGAACTAGCGGGCGTTCCCTCGGGATGGAGCGGGGGGAGGGGGCATAATTTATAAGTAGTGGCGTGTGCTCCGGGTGGGAAGTAGTTCGTTCGGAAGGCCGGCAATGTATTGCTCACTGCGGACACGGAAAATTTGGTCCGATTCAATGGGGAACCGGCAGCAGTCTCCCTCAGGCCACGACGAAAAAACGGTGCAGTTCTCTTTGTCTCGTAGCGTTTTTGTTGATACGAAAAAGTTAATTTACTCTCGTCTGTGCCTCCCTTTCCGCGGCATGTTTGCCTGTTTGCCACTCTGGCTGTCGAGTTGCAGCGTTTCGGGGTTTCAGGTGCAGGGAACACATTCATATTCATGCGTACGCAAACGGGGCCGCGAAAAGATAAGCGGGCAGCAGCGACCGCGAGCGCTCACCAACACACGGACACACCGACAGGCTGGACACCAACACGGACGCACGGACAGGATGGCCAACAACACAGGCAGACATTGCGAGCCAGAGCGCCTGGCAGGCAGACTGGCCCGCTCCACCGCGGTGCGTCGTATTGCCTACCCCGCTGTTCGCAGGCGCTCCAAGGCGCGCCGCCACCCGGCCGGCCCGCTGCACAGTGGGCCAGAAGACCGGTGGAGGCGGCCAAAATCCCGGACGTGTTTTGAGCTCCAGAGTCACTCAATGGAAGTCGAACCGAATGTGCGACCCCACCGAGATTCCTCGTTCCCATTGGTGGGGTCCCACGTTCGGCTTCGAGTCCTGTTTAGCGACTCTGAAGCTCAAAACGAGTCTAGAGTTTTGGCCGCCTGCACCAGTCTTCTGACCCACTGTGCGTTGACACTCTCTTAGCTAACTTCGTACCCGCTTGGTGACCACATTGTCCAATCTGGTTTCGAAAGTTAGCCTGCTGAAATGAGATCCGAAATGTTTGAGGTAAAACACGAAAGTGTACCCATTTTCCTCTTTCTTTCGGGTTGGAGTTCACCGCTTTGGCTCTACAGACACAAACAGCAAAGCCAGCGGGAAACAAAAAGAAGCCAGACAGCGAAAGGCAGACGGACCACGCGCCGCACGTTTCGCCGAAATGGTGCAATATTACGGCCTCTCTGCAATAGCGATCCCGATGCCGAAATGGCAGGAAAAAAGATGCGGTCACACTCCGGCTGCGGCAACTCACCCTCGCACAAGTTGTTGCTTTTTGTTGTTGGTTTTCACGGTGTATCGTTGAAGTGCACGAGGCGGGTAAGTCCGAGTTGCGGGTAATTTTGTCCGGGGTAATAGGCAGGGTAATTCAATCGGCTGGGCCTGCCACGTGGCTCGTCTGGGAGCTCGCAAACTGGGGTCCGGTTCCCCCGGCTCCCCTCCCTGTCTGTCCGAAATTATAGGGTCGTTGGACAAGAAGTGCGTGGCGGCGCGGCGTCGGCGTGGCGGCGTGGCGGCGTCGCACGGGTACGCTGACACCGCGTGCCGCCCGTGCCGCCACGCGCGGGTCGGCACGGCCCACTGGCGTCAGGGATCCCGAAGGCCCTCCTCATTCAGAGGACAAAAAATACTATTAATATTTCGAGCGCCAGAAGCATACTTGTAGCTATGGTGTGCTTTTCGAAGACGCTTTTGTGAAAAACACTAGTTTCAATAATATATAACTTTGAAAAAACTTTGAAAAAGTGGAACTTTGGAAAAGAGTGCAACTTTGGAAAAAAGTGGAACTTTGAAAAAAAATGGAACTTTGGAAAAAAGTGGAACTTTGGAAAAATTGCAACTTTTGAAAAAAAGTGCAACTTTTGAAAAAACTGCAAATTTGAAAAAAGTGGAACTTTGGGAAAAAGTGCAATTTTAGAAAAAGTGCAACCATTTTTAAAAAAATGTTTTTGGACTGACGTTGTCAACCAGGCATCCCTCTCCCAATTCGGCGATGGTGCGTGGCACTGGCAGCACTCGCTGGCACACTCGAACGCCGCAGACTCTGTCCGCGGCTCCACGGGGACCAGCAGTGAATCCACCATGCATAAAATAATACCGCGACAATGCGGGGGTCACATTGCCGCGCCTAATACATAACAACAACTTGTAAATTTCGCGCAAAAAATGGAAGGGGGGCGGGGTTGAATTGAGGGGGTTGGTTAGAATGAGTCAGGAGGGTGGATGTGGGAGCGTGGGTGAGGTCGTGATGCTAAAGTCGAAAAGGAGGAGGGGGGTTGCAGATAGAGCGGTAGGCGAGGCGGGGCCAACAAACTCGGGAAATGTGCGGAATCTGGGTGCGACTGCCTCCACTCTGCATGAGGCTATGAAACACATCGCGACGAGTAATTCGCAGTCCCATTTGTTCTCCATTTTATTTTTCTACACATTCCCCCTCCTTGTTTTCGAGTGGGGCGGGGCGGCCGCCTCGGCTAGCCGCTCTGCGACGGCCGCGATCTCGATTATAACTGTTGGACCGTAATGGCGTTTCTCTCGCTAATTTATGGTGTCGCGACCCGAGCCCGATAAATAGGAGGCTTTGCTCGCGCCGTCGCCGCCAACACAGTCATCTTCTCATTTCATTTTCGTTTTCACAATTTGAATTTCTGTTATATTTTTTTGCGGCGTTTTTACGAGATTGTCTCCAGAGAAGGTGCAACTGTTGTCCAAAAACGCCTGAACCAATTCCTAGAGCAACCCTTTCTTGAAGTTTCCAACTTTCGATTCCGTCGGCGAGGGGGCGCCCCGCCCGCCCCGCCAATGTGCGACTGTCTCTGGGAATGGCTGGCGCGGACTGTACAAGACTGTACACGGCGGCCCACGCAGGGCGACGCAGGGCGACGCAGGGGCGCGGGGCTTTAGAGGGAACCCGTGTCCCGCTATCGGTTCTTTTGTGACCCGCGAGGGACGACGCTACTTCCCCCGATGGACCTTTCCCTGCCTTTGATATCTCCACCTGGTACGGGCGGGGCGGGGCGGGGCGGGGCGGGGCGGGGCGCGACCAGGTGCCCCGGCGCCCCATTGGCCCCAGCGGCCCACGCGCCGGACCCGTGCATTCTGCGCGCCAAAGAGCCACACCGTCTCTCTCGCACTCGCAGAGCGTCCCGGCCGTGCGAGAGAGACAGAGCGCTGTCGCACCGAGTGCCAGCTGCGAGCTGTGGTCCCCAGGCCTAGCCAGCCGGCCAGCCGGCGGCCAGCAGGTCTGTCTCTCTCTCTCGCACTCGAGCGGCGGGCCCTGTGTGTGCGAGAGAGACAGACGGGCCGCCCATTCAGCATGCATCATTCGGAGGCCCCAGTGGCCCTGCAAGACGCATGAGCGGACGCCCCGTTCTTGGGACGGAGTGGACGCATGCTGACACTGGGCGGGCGGGCCGGGCCGGTGGGCCGGGCCGGCGGCGGGAACAAGTCACGGGGACTCCGCGCGAGACACGCCGAGACACGCCGTCCTGAAGGGGCCTCGTCCAGTCCCAGTCGCTGGGCGGCATCGGAAAGGGGTCATAAAATAAACAAGCCGTACGCAGAATCGGCGTTCGTGACAGCTATTGGCGAATGTCTTGGGAAATCGCTGAATCTTCATTGGGTCTTCAATAAAAATAGCTTCCGTTCTTCGCGACGATTATTTCACACTGGATTCCCGGTCTCTGCTGGCACATTACGATAACAAGTTTACTCCGCGCTTCCATCGCCCTTGGCGACTTGGCGTATGTTCTTGTCCCAGATGAGCAGCGCAGCTAATGCGTGTATACATCACACCATCCGAAAGAGATGAGCGGGCCACAGCTGCAGAGGCCCATCTGTTGTTCATCTTCAGCGAGGGATGTGCGTTGCGTGCGCGCGACCTCGGACCCACTCCGCAAGAAACTGCGATCACCGAACCACATTTTATCCCCGGCTGGCTGTCCCGTTGAAGGTGACCCGACGAAAAAGGCGATTCGACACGTCTCGGAGAACGGCCACTCCCTGCGTGCCGCGACATTTTTTCCCCCACCCTCGCCGGGATTCGAACCCACAACTCCAGATTGAAAAACGGCACTGCTTGACCACTGCGCCACGGGCGCCGAACGAATACCGCCTCCGACCTTTTCCTCCCTGCCCTTCCGCAGCTCGTAACTCCGTTTCAGCTTTTAGCCCGTTATATTGGGGCTCGCGGAAGCGAATAGGTTGCGCGGGCGAAACGAGAATTTTGTGCGGGAAGGCAGTAAACCTTGATTCGTCGGTCAACGAAGGGGAAAGGGCATCCCACCTGTTGGCGAGGCCCGCCCAGCCAGCGCCCTTTAAATTAATACCAACGTGATACTTTATTGTTTATCGTCAAAATTAATAAAACAGGTGTGCTCTGCTCGGGGACAGCTTGCACATGCCGACCGTTTCGTCGTAGTTGATTTCCTCTATGGGTACACTGTAAAAAAAATTATTGTCAGTCAAATTGGGCCGCTGGTCGTATCGAGGTCACGTGACTGCGAGGCACGCAGCCAATCGTGTCCCTCCAGGGATTTCCCGCCAAGGAGGGGAGATGTGATTGGTCAGTGTGATCGGGCCTGGCCCCCAGCACCGGAGGCACGTGGACTGCGACGCTGCAACGGGAGGAGGGGGAGGGGGGAGGTTCTCGGAGGAAATGGCGCTGCATTGCGAGCTTCCGAATCGACTGTGGAATGAGGACCGCTCCGGATGCCACCTCCAAGTTGCAGTCGTGTGCTCTGGGGCGTGGTGGCGTGGCGGGGCGTGGCGTGGCGGGGCGTGGCGTGGCGGGGCGGGGCACACTAGCGCACGTGGTTTTGTTCCATTCGAAGAAACAGCCGGGGGAGCGCTTTTGGCTAAGAACATCTGGAAAAGATTCTCGGTCGTTAAGGGCACGGGGGAGGCGATGCGGACCACTCCGCTCCGTCTCCAACTCCTCAGTGCTGTTCCCACTAACAGCGCCGCGTCCGAACAAAAGAACATTTCCGCTCTCGGTAAAATAAGACAGCAGGATTTTATTTGTTTAAACTCTTGGAGTTCTTGTCCTGAAGTGACATTTTCGCCAGGTGAGGATAAAAATGGGTGTTCATTCTAGTGATTGCTTACGTACTCATCACCCCACAAAATCAAAAGAACCACAAAATGAAAACAGTTCACGAAAAAACATTGGACTTTACCTTGTCATTTTGATGTATTCTTCGAACAGAGGTATGCTGTCGATGTGCAATCAAAGATTCATGGGTGACCTTGAGACGACGACTCGGGGCAGCGGAACACACACACGTGCCTCGCTCTGCGCACTTCCCTGTAGGCTCGGAAGCTTCGGAAGGCCTCGATGTGTAGACGCACTGAACTCACGTGTAAATAGGTGCGTGCGTGTGTGTGTGAATGTGAGCGTGTGTGAAAAAGGGAAGGGGGACGCTACCGGCTACGCATCGACCTCCTCGCAGGTGTGTTGGTGTGTGTGTGTGTGTGTGTGTGTGTGTGTGTGGAGAGAGAGAGAGAGAGAGAGAGAGAGCGGTTACGTGTGTGTGGTAGTGTGAGTGAACTGTCAACTGTAATTGCAGTGTTAAGGTTGTAGCACGAGCAGAGCCTGGCACGTGTCACAGAATATGTGGCGATGTGTGGGTGTGAGGGTGAGAGAAAGAGAGAGAGAGAGAGAGAGAGAGAGAGAGAGAGAGAGAGAGAGAGAGAGAGAGAGAGAGCCAGCGCATTTGTGTAGACGGTGCTCTACATTCCGGCGGTGATGGGCTCTCTCAAGTTGGTTACGAGGTCTAATTCATCCACAGAAGTAAAGGCAAGGTTAAGCGGCGTGTGGGGTCCGCCGTTAGCTGTGCAGTGCACTGCAAGTGGTTCCAGCCACGTCCCCTTTCTTTTTAAAGAGAGCTGTTGGTCCTCACCACCTCACTGTAAAGAGATCTGCCCAAGGATCTGCTTGAAGGATCTCCCTGAGGTGTCCACCCGTTCATCCGCGCGCCAAGGACAGTTTAAGGCTGCGCAGATTTCCTTTAAACAGCGCCGCTCGAGTCCTGGGGGGTCGGTAATCCACTGTGAGTCGTGTTCTTTGTCTTTCTCTCCATTTTCCCCCCTTTAGCGCCCCGAATAACTCCCTCCGTGTGACGTCATCGTGACGTCATCGGCTGATCCATATTCCCGCCGCTGATCACGGCTGACCCGAAGCTCTGTCTCTCTCGCACTCGTGCGCGCCCCTGATGGGTGCGAGAGAGACAGAGCGCTGCCGGCCGTGCCGGCCGTGCCCGGGCCTTGATTGCCGCCGAAGTCCGCGGCCTGCCAAATCCGTTTTCCATTTGAAAAGAGCCGCGGCCGCCATGGCGCGCCACCAGCTCACCGCCCTCTAGAAGTGTCACCCGAAATCTCCCCACCGCCTTCTTCTCATTCATTCGTGGGACAACAATCAGTGCGAAATGCACCGTTGTACGCTTGAAGTGAAATTTAAATTATTTTGAGTTGAATTGTTTATGTTCTGCAAAGCAACTCCATTTTATTCCTCGCAAACTTGGCGGTTGTGGTGAGCTTTCTCAGTGTCCGCAACTTTTCGGTTGCATGCCGGCGTGCTCCCTTTGACCGGCGTCCCGGGCCCTTGATTGCCTGCGCAAGCTTCCGCGCGCCTGCCAAGTCCGTCCATCTTCCATGTCTTCGGCCGCCCGGGCCGCCCGGAGTGCGGGGAACCGTTCCACCCGCCACGCCCTTCGGGCAAGCCTTCGGGCAAGCCTTCGGGCAAGCCTTCGGGCAAGCCTTCGGGCAAGCCTTCGGGCAAGCCTTCGGGCAAGCCTTCGGGCAAGCCTTCGGGCAAGCCTTCGGGCAAGCCTTCGGAAGCCTTCGGGCAAGCCTTCGGGCAAGCCTTCGGGCAAGCCTTCGGGCAAGCCTTCGGGCAAGCCTTCGGGCAAGCCTTCGGGCAAGCCTTCGGGCAAGCCTTCGGGCAAGCCTTCGGCAAGCCTTCGGGCAAGCCTTCGGCAAGCCTTCGGGCAAGCCTTCGGGCAAGCCTTCGGGCAAGCCTTCGGGCAAGCCTTCGGCAAGCCTTCGGGCAAGCCTTCGGGCAAGCCTTCGGGCAAGCCTTCGGGCAAGCCTTCGGGCAAGCCTTCGGGCAAGCCTTCGGGCAAGCCTTCGGGCAAGCCTTCGGGCAAGCCTTCGGGCAAGCCTTCGGGCAAGCCTTCGGGCAAGCCTTCGGGCAAGCCTTCGGGCAAGCCTTCGGGCAAGCCTTCGGGCAAGCCTTCGGGCAAGCCTTCGGGCAAGCCTTCGGGCAAGCCTTCGGGCAAGCTTCGGGCAAGCCTTCGGCCCTTCGGCAAGCCTTCGGGCAAGCCTTCGGGCAAGCCTTCGGGCAAGCCTTCGGGCAAGCCTTCGGGCAAGCCTTCGGGCAAGCCTTCGGGCAAGCCTTCGGGCAAGCCTTCGGGCAAGCCTTCGGGCAAGCCTTCGGGCAAGCCTTCGGGCAAGCCTTCGGGCAAGCCTTCGGGCAAGCCTTCGGGCAAGCCTTCGGGCAAGCCTTCGGGCAGCCGGAAGCCTTCGGGCAAGCCTTCGGGCAAGCCTTCGGGCAAGCCTTCGGGCAAGCCTTCGGGCAAGCCTTCGGGCAAGCCTTCGGGCAAGCCTTCGGGCAAGCCTTCGGGCAAGCCTTCGGGCAAGCCTTCGGGCAAGCCTTCGGGCAAGCCTTCGGGCAAGCCTTCGGGCAAGCCTTCGGGCAAGCCTTCGGGCAAGCCTTGCCTTCGGGCCCTTGAGGGTCATCCATCACGCTGCGGTCACCAGATTGATTGACGCGTGCCTGCCGAGCTCTGTCTCTCTCGCCCCGCAACGGGGCGCACCGTGAGTGCGAGGGAGCTTTCGGAATCAGTCCGCTGTCTTCGAGCGCGTGGTGCGTGCGGCACGCCGTTCGTCCGTGTCCCCACTTTCAACCGCCTCGGAAAATAGAGAATCGTCAAAAAAATGTATCATTATTTTTGAAGGTTGCTTTAGCTTGTAAATGTGAGGAAGTTTAGTGGAAATACTTATGGGGAAATCATCACGGAATGTCGGTACTTTTTCCCACCCCCCCATTTTCCGCACATTTTCCGCACATTTTCCGAGCTAAACCGCGCATGTTTTCGCAGTGTGCCGCGCGCTGGCGGTGTGGGACGACGACAAGTAGACCACTTTGGTGTCGCCGGGGAGTCGGTCGCCCAGGCGGCCTGCTGGCTCTGTCTCTGTCGCACTCACGGGGCGACCCGTAGGGGTGCGAGAGAGACAGAGCGACCCTTCGTAACCAGCCCGCAGGCCCGTGGGAGCACAGCGGATCATGCCGAGGCTAGTTGGTGCCGTCAAAACAAATTGACAGTGGACGGACAAAGTGGCCTTCCTTGAGCTGCCCTTCACAAAACCTCCCCCCCCCCTCCCCCTCGTCCTTCTCGGTTCGAGGACAACAAGTTTCCCGCGCAAGTCACGCGGAAAGCGCGCAGGTTCTCGTAAAGGGAGGCTGCCTGTATTTACGACGAGTTTTAATCGGTCGTCACGAGGCGAGGCGAAGTGATGAATCACTGCACGAAACTGGAGTGGCAGGCCGCACAGTGGGCGAGAAAACCGGTGGAGGCGGCCAAAATCCCCAACGCGTTTTGAGCTCTAGAGTCTGAAAATGGAACTCGTACGGAACGTGTGACCTCACCAATGGATCGCTATCCGACCGAGGAATCGATTGATGGGGTCACACGTTCGTTTCGAGTCCTGTTTAGCGACTCTGGAGCTCAAAACGCGTCTAGAGTTTTGTCTGCCTCCACCGGTCTTCTCGCCCACTGTGGGCCGGAGCTGCCAGCTGATGGCCAGATCAATCTCCCAAATCTTATTAAACTCCCGTCTGTTCCACCGCCACGTACACACACACGCACTATACACTCTCCGAACAAAACGAATTTCGACCATTTTTCAAACTCCCTGCTTCTCTTCGAGCAGACCACTGGCTGGTGACTGAATGGCCCTATATTACACGGAAAACTCGTAAAACCGTGGAAGTGTGTGAGGGAGCGCGGACGCGCGCACGTGCCTGTGTGAGAATGAGAGAGAGAGAGAGAGAGAGAGAGAGAGAGAGAGAGAGAGAGAGAGAGAGAGAGAGAGCGGGGGACGAGTAACCTCATTATATCGGTTTATGGAGAAGTGGATTAGATTGATGGTGGAAATGGTCGAACACGGAGAGGGTGCGGACGGGACGCTCCCGAGGCAGGTGCTTCGCGGTGCCAGTAAAATGGCCGGTCGCTTTCCGCATCGCATTTTTATCATTATTCTTCGTTTTTTTTATTCTTCTTCTTCTTTTTAAAATAAATCTCTCTTTTGTGGTGGCCTCACCGTTCCTGCCCACAAACCGGTTTTATGAGTGGCGCATCATGCAGAATACTTCAAGCCGACGAAGCCGCGAGTACTCACGCGAGGGGCACACGTTCAAACAGACAGACAGACAGACAGACAGACAGACAGAGCAGACAGGCAGACAGACAGACAGACAGACAGACAGACAGACAGACAGACAGACAGACAGACAGACAGACAATCCGGCACGAATGCTTTGATTTGGTGATTGAAGATCGAGCTTGATGGACACCACAGCACAAATTGACGGGGGCAAAAGTCGATAGATGGCTGGCACCGCGTGGACCGCAGCAGGAAAAAAGGCCCCTCACTCCAAACCCCCCTTTTTTGTCACAACCTCAGGGGGGCAGTAAAATAAACGCACTCCCACCCAAACTGAAATCCTCCCCCTTTTTTGCGACGGGATTATGTGAACGGAACGGGCAAATCCCCGACCCGAGCACGTGGCCAAGTGGCCTAATGGATAGGATGAAAATTGTCAGAACGGGGCAGTGATCAGCGGAGCCGGCGAGATGGACGATTCCGGGTCGAACCAGCCACTGCACTGTCATTCGACGAGTGACGTCATATTGTCGAGAGACGAATTCTGCCACTTTCGCTGGGAGGGGGAGTCTCTTTTTGGGGGGCACTCGACTGTCCTGCAAAACGGAACAAAGCCCCGTTGACGTGGGGCGGGGCAGGGCGGGGCGGGGCGGGGCGGGGCGGGGCGGGGCGGGGCGGGGCGGGGCGGGCGGGGCGGGCGGCGGGCGGGGCGGGCGGGGCGGGTGCGGTGAGCGCATCGCTCCGTGCAAGCGCCTCATCGCGACTGCACGCACACTCCACCGTTTTACGAGAGCACTCAAAGTGACGTCCGCCGTCAACGCCAGCGGAAGTGTATGGGGACGAGAAGAAGAAGAAGAAGAAGAAGAAGAAGAAGAAGAAGAAGAAGAAGAAGAAGAAGAAGAAGAAGAAGAAGAAGAAGAAGAAGAGAAGAAGAAGAAGAAGAAGAAGAAGAAGAAGAAGAAGACGAAGAAGACGACGAATGTGGAGGAGCAGACGAGAATCGTGACGACACCACCTAACCTCACGTAGCGAGGATACACTTCGAGAAGAGCGAAATGCAGATATGTGGCAAAAGATGGGTGGGGTGGGAAGGGGGGGGGGAGGAAAGGGCCAGGGTGATTGAATTGAGGTTAAAGGGGATGAAATGGTTTGGTGGGGTGGCGCCACTGGAAAGGGACTTGGCGAAGAGGCTCCATAAGGGGGCAGGGGGAGGTGTGCTCCACCATGTTTTTAAATGCAAAATTCAGCAGATCGAGCTCTTGAGTCCTGAAACCAAACACACGCAAGGATGCCTCGTTCGGAGAGGAATCCAAGAGAAATTTAATGTCCTTGACTCGAGTTCTCTCCCCCCGAACCGGTTTTCTGGCCGGCGGGTCAGAAAAGAGCAGCGCCTTGACGCGCACTACTCGGCGCCGCTGACCCCACTAAACGCTTCAACGTGACTTCGACTTTTATAGGCCATAACGCTTTACTATTAGTGGAAATGGCCTCCGTTTATCGCATCCAGTATCCAGCGATGACGGAGTCTCGGCCGGAGTTCTCGTGTAGCGCCCGCAGAGGAGTCGAAGGCAGACCCGCTCGCCACAGCGGTCGGGCGGGAAGCCTACCCCTGACTTCGCAGGCGCTCAGTGGTGGAGGCGGTCTAATTCCCAAACGCGTTTTGAGCCCCAGAGTCGCTGAATGGGACTCGAACCGCCTGCGTGACCCCACCAATGGATTCCGCGTTCGGAGAGCAACGAGTCCCATTTAGCGACTCTGAAGCTCAAAACGAGTCCGGGATTTGGACCGCCTCCACCGACCTTCTGGACCACTGTGCGCTGCCTGGACAAGCCAATCCGTACCCGTTTTTCGCACAGTGCGGTGGCTTACAGCGTGCTGTACAGAAGCCCAGCAATCACCCGGAATTTGGCCAAGCTGTGGTGGTGCTGGCCGTCCCGCATTCCGGTGCTGGACATCGGCACGACGCACGGCCGTCGCTGGTGTTCGCATTGCGGCGCCTAGTGATGCGTGAAGCGCCTCCACCGCACAGAAGCAGCTCCCCCCCCCCTCTCCACCATGCCTCCACTCACCCACTCCAGCCAGCCGGCCACCTTCGTGCACTGTAAAAATTTAACTGTAAACCCTAACTTTTTTTATTTTACGCTTTACCTGTGGGAAACTGAAACAAAATAGGTTTCGGAAGTTCCGAAGATCGATGGTGTCATGTTTTTCTTCGGGAATTTCCAAGATTTTTTTTTACAGTGTGGTTTGATAGCGTAGTTCTGTGAGCCTTCACGCTCCCAGTCCTGTTTTATCACAGCGCGATAGGGAGTATACAGACGGAAGCTTTGGTGGAGCGGAGCAAAAAAAACAGAGGGGGAGGAGTGAAAAAATTTGGAGGAGCGGTGGAGGAAGGAAGATCGGGGAGGAGCAGCAGAAGTTCTCGTTACGGAAACAGAACCCTGCTGAGTGGATTGTGCATACCTTACAGCCAAGGTGGGGCCAAAAAATTGCTTTTATTAAATATTCATCAAAGAAACGAAAAAGGAAGCCAAGAATCCTTCCGCCTTGTCACACCTCCGAGGCTCGCGGTGATGCGGTCCGATTGTTCTGGGCGGATAGCGGGCACACTTGCGTCGGTGAAAGTATAGAGTGTGAATGTGAATGCTTCTTGAAAGCGGCGCCAAGGCGATGGCAATCAGAACGTTTGCTACACGGAAAAAAATATCTTAGTTGTTACAGCTGAGCATTCGTTGTGACAGCTAATGTGTTAGCTGATATGGCGCCAGCTAATGTTCTCAGCTACCGCAGTCATTATCTTAGCTATAAAACATAACCCTCATTGCCGTGGCTACAAATTTTAAATTAGCTAAGGCAGACAGTAGGAGGTTCAGCTATGAAAACCATGATGCATTTGCTACCGCAACTGATAGTGTTTGCCGTGAGAGCCACTCCCACGTTTACTGATCCAGCGTGGGGTTCTTAGCTGAGACAACTAATGGGGTTAGCTGCACGCGCAAATCATGCAGTCCCTCAAAGCTTTACTTCAACTGCGATCAAAGATGCGAAGTATTTTTTTCGGCCCTCCACCCGGAGTGACATTGGGGCAGGCCATACGACACACATATGTGCTTCCGTGGCTCAGTGCCTCCGAGCACGGTTCTCAGCCAGTAGTCCCGGGTTCTATTCCCGTCTCAGTATTTTTCGGAGAGTAAAAAATTTATTAGCGTTTGTAACTGAGGGATTAGCTAGCACAACAAATGTGGTTGGCTGTCGCGACCAGGCATGATTGCTGATGCTGCTAGCAATATTTTTAGTTACCACGACTGCTGATTCTTGGCTGGCCCCATATCAGCCAATGCATTAGCTGTCACAACTAAGGGATTTTTTTCCGTGTAGTGGCGTTGTTGCTCGCTGAAATCGAAAGCGCGATAGAAACGAGCGCGAGGTGGTGACTCACTCGATGCAGCGTTCTGAATTGCCAGCCTATCGCACGTCACCACACTGTCGTCTGCAGACGCCTCGCCCGCCCCGCCCCGCCCCGCCCCGCCACGCCACGCCTCGGCGCCTCGCGGTGACAGCCTCTCAATAGCCAGACGGCGAACAGACAGAAGGCACCCCGGGGGAACGAACGGGACCACACTGCAAGGCGCTGCAGTCTCGCGAACCCACAAACCGGCCGTCATTGGCACTCAGAATCGACGTGACACTTTTCGAGGAGCTTTTTGTGCCCTTACTGAGAAAATCGCAAGATTTTTAGAACAACATATTTTTTTCAAGAAGAACTTTTCAGCAGCCGCTGTGCTTTTTCTCCGTTTTCTATTTTTCTTTTTTTTTCTGGTGTGGTGGTGGGGCGCGGGGCACACAGCGGGGGGTCCCTGCGCAACCGGTGCGGACAGCCTGGCGCACCACTTGATCTGCTGCAGCTCGGAGCAAGGCCCGAACCGCGGCCCGGCCCGCCTTGCGCCGCGGCCCGAAGCCCACAACAAACACGGGCTGTGTAAACACAACCTCTTGATGCAGTGCACACACCGTCCTCGCGAAGCTCACGAAGCTCGCGAATGGAGATGGACGAGTCACGGCCACTTTACCGGCTTCCCAAACCCACGGAGTACGGTTTTTTTAAGCCCTAGAGATACACCGTGATGTTAAAATAGAGCTTTTTAAATGGGCTCGAACCGAACGCGTGACTCCGCCAATGGACTGCTCTCCGAACGAGGAATCCATTTGGTGGGGCCACACGTTCGGTTCCAGCCCTGTTTAGCGACTCTGGGGCTCAGAACGCGTCTGAGATTTTTTGACGCCCCCACCGGTCTTCTGGCCCACTGTCTGTCGGGTCTAATTTTGACGGTGGCGGTACATGCGGCGGTGGCTTAACTCAGCGGTGACACGGGCTGGGTCGGGCCGGCCGGCCGGACGGGGCGGGAGGTTGGGTCGTTGTTGGCTGAGCCGCAGTTTATGAGGATTCATGGGCAGAGGCTACCCGCACGGCCCGGACACGCACATCAAGGTTGGACCCAAAGGCGCGCCGACAGACCGCACAGTGGGCCAGAAGACCGGTGGAGGCGGCCTAAACTCTAGACGCGTTTTGAGCTCCAGAGTCGCTATATGGGACTCAAACTGAACGTGTGACCCCACCAATGGATTGCTCTCCGAACAAAGAATCCTGGTGGGGTCCTACGTTCGGTTCGAGTCCCATTTAGCTACTCTGCAACTCAAAACGCGTCTAGAGTTTAGGCCGCCTCCACCGGTCTTCTGGCCCACTGTGCGGACTGTCAGCTCGACACGGCGACGCACACCGAAACAAGACCAAACAGTTTCAATCCATTTTTTTTTTCCCACTTGCACTCGGTATTCATTAAATTTAATTGATCTTTTTCCTCATTGCCTCGTTATTTATTCCACAGATGCCACTGTTCCCCAAGCGAGACACCTGTGGTTTCCTTTGATATTTTTTTTTGCACGAGGAAAAACGGCTATTAAAGGCGCGCGGGGAAGGCCTATCTGCGTGAGGCCTTTCACGGCATTCCCGCGTCTCGTGCGCACTTCCGTCTATCCACGAAATGACGTAAGGCCGTGTCTCCGTCCTTGTCGTTCGCGGCGGGCTGGCCGCGAGTGCGAGAGAGACGGAAGGCGCGTTGAGATGCTTGAGGTCCTCGTGGTTCTCGGTCGGCCGCACCGCACAGTGGGCCAGAAGACCGGTGGAGGCGGCCAAAACTCTGGACCGTTTTGAGCTCCAGAGTCGCTAAACAGGACTCGACCCGAACGTCTGAGCCCACCAATGGATCGCTCCCCGAACCAGGAATCCATTGGTGATGTCACACGTTTGGTCCGAGTCCCGTTTAGTGACTCTGGACCTCAAACGCGTCTACAGTTTCGACCGCCTCCACCGGTCTTCTGGCCCACTGTGCCGCACCGCGGACCCGAATCCGGGAGGGCTAAATGGGCCGCACGCCTTGGCACGCCGAAGCACGCCACGCTCAAAGCGGGACGCCTCACTGGAAGCTGCCGCACTGTAAAACACCCACACCACAACACACTGGAAACAAAAGTCCAAACGATCAGAATTTTTTTGGTGTCCTTATGGTAACTGTTTTTAAACGTTGTGTCGTGTTCTATTTAGTACAATGCCACTGTATTTTTCAATCTGACTCCTTTAAAAGATAATCTCTAGTTATAAAAAGCTTGCACATAGGGCGCCTCAAGAAACAAAGCCAACAATAGTCAGCAATTTAATTGAATTCAAGGACAGCTGTGCAGGTACACTGCAAACAATCGGGTACCAAGTCCGCTGGTACACAGACCACGCCGAAACCGCTGGGCCACGGGGTCGCCCAAATCCATGCCATTACCTACACAAAGCATCGGCCACTTCGGTGTGACGCTATAATAGCATGTACGTGAAACCCTGCCTCACCGCGCCCCGCCCCTATTTCCGGAAACCCAATACAATCCCACAACACATCGACATGTTATTGTGTCCGCCAGGCACCGTGTGAACCGCCCCCGGCCAGAGAAAGGTCGAACCTCTTTTTTTTTTAAAATCGACTTTAAAAAAAAGTATTTTATGGCGCAGGTGTGCCTATAACATGAGCGTGTGTGTGTATGCATGCGTAGGTCGCCTGGGGTCGCGTGGCTGAAAGAGCAGGTGGGAGCGTTTCGTCGCTCTGTGTGTGTGTGTGTGTGTGTGTGTGTGTGTGTGTGTGTGTGTGTGTGTGTGTGTGTGTGTGTGTGTGTGTGTGTGTGTACGCAAAGGGGGCGGGCTGAGTAAGTGTTGGTGTGTTTTTCCTCCTGAGAGTCTGGACGTTGCCACACGAGGCCCCACTGCCGTGTCGCAGGGGCTTCCCCAAATAATCCGTGGCTCCGCTCGGCTCCGGCGTCGCTATAGAGTCGCTAGATTCACCGTCGAAGCGACTGCCCCGGCTTTCGATTATCTCGCTTCGATTGGTGCCCGGGGCCAACGAGGGGCGGAGGGGCCACCAGGCACGCGCCAATCTGCATATGCAAGCGTGCAGCCCACACCTGGCTAGGCGGCCTGGCCTGGCAGGCCCCCGGCTGCAATCTCCGCCTGTCCGTCTGTCTGTCCTCTCGTCTGTCCTTCTCGTTCGGAGAGCAATCCATTGGTGGGGTCACACGCTCGGTTCGAGTCCCATTTAGCGACCTCTGGAGCTCAAAATGCGTCTGGAGTTTTTGCCGCCTCCACCGGCCTTCTGGCCCACTGTGCACTGCGCGCCTCGTTGAACCCGGCCCTCTCCTCGGTGTCCCCGTGAGTGTTCTTCCTTCTGTTGCGCTCCATTGTCGCGTTAAGAAGAGCAGCGTCACCTTGGGACGCGCGATGTGTCAGGTCGAATGCAAATGAAGTGTTTGGTTTAGCGAGGGTCGCGTCGTGCCTCTGCGCGTGCGCGCGTGCGCGCGCGCGTGTGTGTGTGTGTGTGTGTGTGTGTGTGTGTGTGTACGTGTGTGTAAAGGCTAACCCCTGTGTGCATCCTTGGCGTTGCAGGCGAGGTCCCTTAAGCAAGCTACCCCCCCCCCCCCTTGCTTTATGCATAAGGAAGGATCCGGGTAATCAGAAGGCGACACTACCACGCCCAAGGCGGGTCCCCTTCAACACCCCACAGATAAAGCACTCATTTCAGGCAATCTGGTCATTTTTAAAAAAAAAAACTTACGCCTCAGGCAAAAGTTGCAGGTGGTGGTCATATTTCAAATCCTGCGTCCTAAATCACCCTATCATTACGACCACCACCCTTTTTAAGTCCTAGCAATGGGCCGTTTAACGATGGCAGCGGCCTCTATAATCAGAACCGCTTTTTTCCGCCTCGCGCTCTGCCCGAATGCACGGCCCTGCTGCATGGCAATGCATGCCACACAATCAATCACAGTCCTCAATCTTTCCTTTTGCAGTTTTGTACAGTGTCGTGACCACGTCAGATAAACAAAGCGACGAAATCACTGTTTTGGAATTTCAGGCCGCAGCTTCACGTGGATTTCCCTCAAGGCCTCCTGCGGACCTTTTCAGGGCTCGTCCTGCGCTATTGTCAATTCCCCCCCCCTCCCCCTTCCTCAAATCGTGTTTCCCTTTTCCACGCCGATGGCGCCTAGTGTAGGTGCGAGGGGGGCGATTATTATCAAGACAAAGACGCGGTGATCTGTCTTCGCAGTGCGTGTGCCGGAGTGTGTGTGTGTGTGTGTGTGTGTGAGAGAGAGAGAGAGAGAGAGAGGGGGGGGGGGCGTGCGTCGAGTGCGAGAGAAATGGGTCCTTGAAGTGAGAGCCGTGTGTGCGCGGATCCCTCGGCACGGCCTAAGAATGACAGACCTGTCTAGCCTCGCGAAATGAGTTGCTGCGAACCCTCCTCTGCCTCCCTGGGCTGGGCCTGGGCTCCCAAGGCCTCGGGGTGGGTTAGGCCGGGCTTAATTATGCAATGCTCGGCCTTTAATTTGCCCACCCAATTCGTCCGGCACCTGGCAAGGCGCCCCCTGACGGCTGCGGCGTCAACCGGCGAACAACTCGAAGAAAAAAAAATGAAAAAGATTATTTTTTAAAAAAATATTGGTTTTATTTTTGGCTTAGGATTGGCCACCGCGGCAGAAAGATATCTTATTCGGCGTGATGCGAGCATGATTCGAGTCCCTTCGAGTCGGTTTGTCGTCCCAGCGCCGGCTGCTGTTGCCCGGCAGTCTCTCCGTCTTGATTCCGTCCGCAATGCGATCATGGGCCCGCCTCTGAATTATCCCTTCTGATTTGCCGTTTACTGTTGCCGGGCTGTCGGGCAAGGATTTCTAAAGGCCGAAGATAAACGGACGCGCCGCGCTGGCCCCACGCTAGACGCCACCATTCAATCTCTGTCTATCTGTCTGTCTGTCTGTCTGTCTGTCCGTCCGTCTGCGTGTGTCTCTCTCTCTTTCTCCCCCCGCAACATCCCCGCGAAGAAGATGCGCGGCCCGGGGAGCTCGACGGTGTCCTTTTTAGCGACGGGGGGCTTCCTGTCAGGACCTCTTTCAAGTGATTTCGTTTGAATGGCATCGGGGCGGACAGGCCGACTAACCCCGCCTCCGCCCCAATCCCTCCTCCATCCCCCACTTTCGGCGTATCCTGTGTCTCCCCCTAGATCCCCCTTTTATCCACGGGGGGCCTTACGTCTCGCAAAGACACACCAGCTCAGCCCCCCACCCCCTTTTCCAGTGGCGCTGCCGCTGCGCCTCCTGGCCGCAAGCCCCGCCGCCACGTTTTGTTATTTTGCTTTCTGGCTAGGCCTGCTCGGGCGGCCCGCAAATGTTTTCCGGGAACTCTGCGGGACGCCGATCGGCTTCCCTTCCTGTTGGCCGCAGCGGGAGACCCTCCCCCCCCCTATCGCCTCTCATTAGGCCCTGCGGAGGGACACCCCCCCCCCCCTTCCGGTCCACCCCTCCCTCAGGGTTCTTATCGAATCCTGGCACTGCCGCGACGGTCGAAAGGAAAATTGGTGCACTCCAGGATCGTTTAGACCCTCGGGAAAAAACCATCGTAGACGGAAAAAGATTTTGACCATTGCCAACATTCAAATCTCCAATAAATAACATTTTCTTTAAAAGAGGCAAAGTTGCTACTCCGGCGTGCTCTGTCAACAGTTGGATCAAATCGACGAAAAATTGATTGAGGATATTATTTTTGCAATAATAGTAATTTTATCACACCGAACATTCTTCACTAAACGCGCTAAACGCCAATAAAAACGCAAAAAATTGTTAATTTTTTCTCCTGGCAAGACGCTTCTGCTGCGGTAGAGCCACCTCGGGGTCGCGACGAAGATGAAAGTAAAAGACGGAGGCGCGAGCCGTACGGGACTTAGCATGCTGAGGGCAGACCTCTCCCTTCAACTTCGCGCGAGTGCTCGGCTGGCTTTTGCCTCAGACGACGGCTGGAGTCCTTGCAGAGCGGCGTGTGGACAGGCGGACTCGCGGCGCACTCAAAGACACACACACACACACACACACACACAGAAATACGAATTAATGGGTGCCTCGTTCCAGAGACGGTTTAATTCCGAGCTGCATGTGTGTGTGCGTGTGTGTGTGAGCATGGAATCACCAATGGCCGCGGGCCGTGGGGTGGGTCTGTGTGCGGATAGGTGCGCGGGAGCGACAAAAAGAGAGACGCACTCACACACTGGGCGCGTCGCCCGAGTCGAAAATAATCTCCTCGTCCATTCGAGATGACGTCATCGTGACGTAACACAAATTGTTTCGTCTGTTGCAGCGTGACCAACTACTTCCTGGTGAACCTGTCGTTCGCCGACCTGCTGGTGACCCTCATCTGCATGCCCATGGCGGTGGGGCAGAACGTGTCCAAGCTGTGGATCTACGGCGAGGTCATGTGCATGCTCACCACCTACTTCCAGGGTTCGTATCCAGAGAGAGAGTAAGGGGGTGGGGGGAGGGTATTTTCAGTGTATAAAATGTTTTATATGGTGGATTTTGAAATTAACAATGCTTGCCAGAAGGAATAAAGAGACAGAGAGAGAGAGAGAGAGAGAGAGAGACGTCACAGAGAGACAAAGAAGGTTTTTCTTATCGTTCGCGTCACTTCTTGGAACTGGAGTATAAACAACCCCGACCCAGTTTCCACCATGACGTCGCCAACGAACGGTCCCTTTCCGCGAGGCGACGATTTTTAAACGCGATACACATCTTTTCCTTGGCCGGCCCGCGACTTGCTCGGGCTGACCTCGACGCCGCGGCGAGGGATCGAAGCGAGGGATCGAAGTGACTGCTGCTGCTGCTGGCAGTGCTGGCATCGCGTCGGACCAACTTCCCTCCATGCCGCGAAATAAATTTGAATCTCCCGCCGTCCCAGATTCGGTACCCGTACCCGAATCCAGCCGGGCCGCGTCCGCGCCTCTGCCGTCTCTCTCGCACCCCCGCGGGACGCCCGGGGACGCCCGGGGCGCCGTGCGTGCGACGGAGTCAGAGCGACCCTTCGGAATCAGTCTGCGGCGCTGCGGTGTTTGAGGAGTGAACCTCCTGTCGACCGTGAAAGAGCATTCCCGTTCCTCTCCCCGAAGGGCCTCCCCCCGAAGGGCCTCCCCCCAAAGGGCCTCCCCCCAAAGGGCCACCCCCCAAAGGGCCTCCCCCCCAAGGGCCACCCCCCAAAGGGCCTCCCCCCAAAGGGCCTCCCCCCAAAGGGCCACCCCCCAAAGGGCCACCCCCCAAAGGGGCCCCCCCCCAAGGGCCCCCCCCCAAAAGGGCCTCCCCCCAAAGGGCCCCCCCCCAAAGGGCCTCCCCCAAAGGGCCTCCCCCCAAAGGGCCACCCCCCAAAGGGCCTCCCCCCAAAGGGTCTGACGGTCTGACGCATTACCCTATCAATTTTCCGCAGCGGTTTTCCGCTACCCGCTGCAGGAAAGTACTCCCTACTCCACGAGTCTCACAACGCGGAGAGGCAAACGCTGTAATGCGGGTATGCGAACCCCAGACGTGTCAGAGAGAGAGAGAGAGAGAGAGAGAGAGAGAGAGAGAGAGAGAGAGAGAGAGAGAAAAGAGAGAGAGATGGGGGGGGGAGAGAGAGATGGGGGGAGAGGACGACATCGACGACTCGGGCGAGGGCGTGGGCGTGTTTTATTGAGGTCCGCGGAAGAGCCCGCAAGTCGGCGTGGGTGCGACAGAGACAGAGAGACAGGACTTGTTGCGTTTTTCTTTGGCGTTTGTTGCCGCTGGCACCGCGGACCCCGATTGGCGGTGCGATTGGCCGAAGGGACGCCGACGGCCAGACGGACGGCCTGGAGCTGCTCCAGCACCCCAGCACCGCTCCAGCACACGGTGGGCCAGAGGGCCGGTGGAGGCGGCCAAAACTCTAGAAGCGTTTTGAGTTCCAGAGTCGCTGAACAGGACTCGAACCGAGCACGTGACCCCACCAATGAATTCCTCGTTCGGAGAGCAATCCATTGGTGGAGTCACACGTGCGGTTCGAGTTCCATTCAGCGACTCTGGAGCTCAAAATGCGTCTTCAATCTTGGCCACCTCCACCGGCCTTCTGGCCCACTGTGCAGCAGCACCGCTCTAGAACTGTCAGAGCGACGGCTCCAGCGAAGCTCCTGAACTATCTCTGATACGCGTACCAGTTGGGGCTTGAGTCGGGGGTGCCGGAGGCACGCTGGAGGCTCGCTGGAGGCTCGCTGGAGGCTCGCTGGAGGCTCGCTGGAGGCTCGCTGGAGGCTCGCTGGAGGCTCGCTGGAGGCTCGCTGGAGGCTCGCTGGAGGCTCGCTGGAGGCTCGCTGGAGGCTCGCTGGAGGCTCGCTGGAGGCTCGCTGGAGGCTCGCTGGAGGCGGCGGCCCTGTGGCCTTTTCCTGTGACACCTGAGCCGGCGGCGGGCGGGGCGGCGGGGCGGTGGCGGCCTCGGGTGGAGGGGTCCCGGGGGCAGCCCGCCAGCGAAGGCCTGGCCCGGCCGGGCCCCAGGGACGGCTGGAATCTGCGGCTAGATGACAGGTGGACGCTTAGCCGCGGACACGCGCACAGCGGGTAGACTAGCCTTTGTTGACGACACACTGTTTGAAAAATCCCACAAAGACAGGAATGGAGACGCCTGCGAGGTAGGCAATGCAAGGTATCGAGACATGGCAGTGTGGCGGGTTGCCTACCCTCCCGTTGACAGGCGCTCTGCGGTTTACCGAGCTTTCGACCGGGCTGGGCTCAATTTATTGGCTCCATTTATGGCCAGTGTTTTGGTGCTAGCGGGGCTGGTTCTACATTCCAGAACTGCATGCATAGCAAATTTGAGCTCTAGAGTCATTAAATTGGTCTGGAACCGAACGTGTGATCCCACCAATGGATTACTCTCCAAACGAGTAATCCATTGGTGGGGTCACGCGTTCGGTTCCAGTCCTGCTTAGCGACTCAGGCGCTCTAAACGCGTCAAGAGTTTTGTCCGCCTCCGCCGGTCTTCTGGCCCACTGTGCAGTGTCTCATACAAATGAATGAGAAATTCGGGTCACACCCGCTGCTGGATCGCACGTTCGGCCGTCCGGGCGCTACAATAAGTCCGCTGTGTTTCTAGCCGGGCTCGGCCGGGCCAGATGGACTGGGATGGCGAAGCAGGCGAAGCAGGCGAAGCAGGCCAGGGTGATGCAACTCACGAAGAATGCCCGGGGCGTCTCGGCGAAATTGGATTCAAGGATCCCGAAGAAGCGAGCAGTCGGCCTCGCTCGGACAGCCTTGAGGCGCCTCACAGGCCTCCGTCTTCGAATCAGCTGCTGCGGTGTCCCCATTTCTGCTTGTCTTTGTTTGTTTTGTTTTTCTCCTGCGGGCGCGTGGGAACGGGTGCGCGAAATCTGCTGAGGGTGCGGCCAGAGAATATGGACGAGGGATTGGCAGCCCGTCGCAGGGTCAGGGCCGCGTGGTAGTGTAGCAGCAGACCAGCGGCCAGAAGACCGGTGAAGGCGGCCAAAACTCTGGACGCGTTTTGAGCTCCAAAGTCGCTAAATGGGACCCGAACCGAGCGTGTGACCCCACCAATGAATTGCTCTCCGAAAGAGGAATCAATTGGTGGGGTCACACGTTCGGTCGAGTCCCATTTAGCGACTCTGGAGCTCAAAACGCGTGTGGGGTTTTGGCCGCCTCCACCGGTCTTCTGGCCCACTGTGCGTCGGAGCCTCGGTCGGAGCAGTGTAGCAGGGTACCAGCAGGACGGGCCGGGGGGAGGGGGTGCAGTAGGTCGGGTCCTAGGCAAGCAGGGGTGTAAGGAGCGCCTCGCGGGAAGAGAGCAGCAACCCCAGGCCGTGGGACCCACAGGCTGAATAAGAGGGGGGGGGGGGCTGCCCTCGGCGCTTCCAGTGGGCCTGCCAGTGGGCCCTCCATGGGGTCCGCCATGGTAAGCCGATTAGCGTTTGGTCTGCGAGTGGAGAGGGGGGGGGGGGAGAGAGCAACCGATAAACACGAGTCTCCTTATTGCTGTTCAAAATGCTCGCGAGGCTCACGCTGCACCCGCCTTATCCAAAACTGTTTTAGTCGCCAAGCGATGACCTTCGACGCGGCAGCTAGATTTTATGATGTTGACACAGGGCAAGGAATCTAGCCTGCGGAGGGGACAGACTTACCACAGAGCTTGGTTCACTGCACTGTTCTACTTCACCCTACTCCCGAATCTCCCCACTCCCCCAATCATGGACACCCCAAGTGGTCTCTCGAACAAAGCTAATTTAATTCGCGCAACCTATGAAAGTTTGTTTTAACGTCTCAAGTAAATGTTCCAGAAACTGTTTTTTTCATTTTGGAGATTGCAGCGCCCGGCGCAAAATGGCCTGACAGGTATCGAATCCGGCCGGCCCGCCCAATCAAAGCACCGTCCATTTTCCGGGCGCCGTCGACCAAAGCTCCACCTGCGCGGCGTGTCCACCAGAAGCCCCGCGTTCCCCGCGGTGCGCTGCGGTCTGCGCTCGCCGACCCGCCGACCGCAGATGGCTCAGACGAGCCGCGGTGTCGCGCGCCGTTTCAATAAAATATTTAAATCCGGACGCTTTTCTCTAAATTGGACCGGCAGCGCAATTCCGCTTGGCCGGCTTTTTTTTTTTTTTTTTTTGAGGCTGTGACGGCCGCAGCTGTTTGAAGACCCGGCGGTGGGGTGGGGCACCGCTAATTTGGGCAGCAGCAATGCACGCGGCCGGACTGGGGCAGAATGTCGGTGGCGTGAGTTCAAGAGCAAGTGCACTGGAAATAAAAAATGACCTGACATGTTTCGTAATTTTCCTGCACCACCGTTTTCTGCCAGTGTGGCACGAAGAGCGCCAGAGCGTGCCGGCGAAAAGAACGCCCTGCAAAAACCGGCCGACACCCGCAAAGAGAAGAACAAGTGCACAAAAAAGTCTCTTGTCTTTTTTTTAATTGAGGGAAAAAAACTAGACTGAGAAGGCGCGGTTCGGTTTCGGGGGCAGTCGCTCCATGGCCTCCTAAGCCGGAGCGCGGCGGGGGGCTCGGAGCGCGCCACCCGTAAATCATGCTAAAGTGGCGTGAAGAGGATCTTGCATCTCCGCTGCGGTGCAGTGCCTGACCAAGACCAACAACAAAAAGAAAGGAATGGAAAAAAGGACTGTCACGATGCTGTCAAGGTTGATCCACTGCACGGATGTCCCCTTTCCTCCTTGGGCTCGTGTTATTGAGGTAAAATCGGGAATGATGATTGTTCAGAGGTCTGGAATTATTTTGTCAGGCGACAGGACTCGAACCGAACGTCCCCACCAATGGATTCCTCGTTCGGAGAGCAATCCATTGGTGGGGTCACAGGCTCAGTTCGAGTCTTGTTATCGTCACTCGAGCTCAAAACGCGTCCAGAATTTTGGCCACCTCCACCGGTCTTCTGGCCCACTGCTGCGGCCCTCCTCCACCACACCGCGGGAACCGCGCCAATTTCAAATGGACCGGCGCAGAATCAGATCGACTGATCCTGTTAAGCAGCCGCCCTTCCACGCCACCTCCAGTTTTTGTTTTGTTTATTTAATATTGTTTTTGTTTCCGCCGCCGACCGAGGCACGCCGCATTCCCCAGCGGAAATTATCCTCAAAGGCCACAGCTGCTTACGGTGTAGTCTCCTTTCGCCTTTTCCTTCCAGGCCGGCCGGTTCAAGAAAATCGTTGCCTCTATGTTTCGGGGAGTAGATTCTTCAAACACCAATCGCTGACAAAAAAAATGTTCTGGCCGAACTTCAGTGCCTCTGCCAAGTCCCCGCAATGGAAACAGGCTGGACCGCTGTCCTCGTTGATTTACGCTGAGGGATCCTCTCTATTTATTTTTTATTTTTCCCAAACTGCCAGCAGCTTTTGGGAACGCAGACGACCGTCTCGGCCGAGCGGACACGCGCCGAGCAACGCCCCAGTCCGCTGCATTTTTCATCCGCAGCAACCCTTCGCCAGCCCAGCCATCTGCTTGGATATCCCCAGTCAGAGAGAGAGAGGGGCTCTTTCTCTTATCGCCTTGTCCTTGGATAGCGAGGCCGAGGCCCCGCGGAGGGCCGGCGGACTAGGCCGCCTGGTCGTCGGGGCCCCGAAGTGGCCGATATCCGAACGCACTGCCTATTACTGCTGGCCTCGACACGACGCCCCAGGCTGCCCCAGGCTACCCCAGGCAGACTCGTCCCCGGTCCATGTCCCACGGCGGGACAACCAGGCACTACACAACAAGTACTCCGCGAGCAATCCAGACTGAATGCCTCCCCGGTCGTGCACGGGGGGCCAGAAGACCGGTGCGGTCAAAATCCCGGACGCGTTTTGAGCTCCAGAGTCGCTAAATGGGACTCGAACCGAACGTGTGACCCAATCAATGGATTGCTTTCCGAACGAGCTCAAAAGGCGTCCGGGGTTTTAGCCGCCTCCACCGGTCTTCTGGCCAATCCACTGTGTGGGCCGTGGCGGCGATCGCGCCGACTTGGCGCTGGGCTTTCGTCTTTCGCCACTAATAGCTCGGCTGTGTCGCTGAGTGAGCGGAGCCACGCCTCGGCTCGCTTCGCCACGCGCTTCGCTACGCGACGGGACTACCAAGTGCGCGGGGCGTCACCGCGGTCGCGTCGCGGGGGCGGCCGGGGCGGCGGGGGCGGCGGGGGCGGCGGGGCGGCGGGGGCGGCGGGGCGGCGGGGGCGGCGGGGGCGGCGGGGGCGGCGGGGTCGGCGGGGGCGGCCGGGGTGGCGGGGGGCGGCCGGGGCGGCGGGGCGGCGGGGCGGCCGGGGCGGCCGGGCGGCGGGGGCGGCGGGGGCGGCGGGGGCGGCCGGGGCGGCGGGGGCGGCCGGCGCGGCGGAGGCGGCGGGGGCGGCCAGGGCGGCCAGGGTCACCGGCCCCACTCGCTCCAAGTCCACTTAGCGCCCACTTCGGCAAGTTTGAAGGCGGTTAGGGCGCTTTTCAAGTTATTAACACGCTCTCCGCGACCCGCCCAGTAAAGCTATTTATCGGTCCAGTTCCTGGTCATTGTTCGTTTCACCGGCCGCACCTTGAGAGGCCCGAGAGTTGGACGTTGCTGCCGGACGCTGCCAACCTAACCCCCTGCCCCTTTCCCCCTAAAAAAGACTGGTAACAAGCCATGCAGGGTTAGACTCAGTGCTGAAAAATCTGGAACCTGGTTTCTCGAAGAGGCGGCTTGGAGATCGAGAGAAAGTGACTTGGCACCCTATATTGGCCCCTGGCACCATGTCCTTCCACACTGCAATTAGACACCCATGGTGAATCCATTGTGCCTATGGTCGTGAAGGGGTGACGGTCGATCCGTGGTGACAGGCCATGGACAATCCGGTGGGCCCATGGGTCCATCCCATAACAAATGGGCAACCAATGGTCATCCAGACGGTCCATGGACGGCCAATTGACAATGGCTTCCTCGTGCATTAAGTCCCATTAATTTTCAGCAAAACCCTTTTAACTTTTGAACCGTTTGTCCGAAACAAATCTGATTTGAATTGGTGAGCGCGAAAAGGTCTGTAAGCCACCATATAATTCGGACTTGGAAAGACGTTGAATAGTGAGAGGACTTTGCCAGAGCATATGCAGCCAGTGTGGCCCTCCATGGCCGTCAGGACTGTCCATGGATATAGATTCCCTTGTCAATTTCCCATGGACCGACCATGGATCGCCCATGGGCGCCTCACCAGGGCAGCCCCTATATTTTATATTTTCTTTCCTCTTTACGTCTTTTTTGTGGTAATTGTCGCTCGCCGAGGTGGTCGTGGATTAGGGGGGCGTTTGAAACGGTTTGGTCAGGAAAGGCCGTTTGCCACAGCCGGCGGGGCGGGGCGGGGCGTGGCGTGGCCTCGTGTTCGCTCCGGGTAACGCTTGGATTCCCTTGGCGGGTGTCCAGCGCGGACGAGACACGCCCCCGCGGCCCCAGCACCCCCCCCCCCTCACCTCCAGACCCACGCATCCCCAAGAACCCCTCAGCGATTCCCCCACCCCCAGCCCCCCACCCCCAGCCCCCACCCCCCAAAGTCCCACCCTCGCAACCTCCAGCAGCAGTCAGTACCAGCAATAACCGTTCCACCCATGCCAACTGAAATACAGTAGGTTTTTTCATCCAGCACAGTGGAAAGTCTACGAAGCATCGCTTCGGAGTACGAAACGAACGAGGCAATGTAAGAGCGAGAAAGAATTAAGAGAAACAATTAAGAGAAAGCAAAATTGGCTGTTGCCCTGCCACCCTTCTCCACACAACTCTGCACCGCACGTGCTCACCTCAGCTCAATCTGCACACACCCACACACGCAGGCGCACACCTACACACATACACACGCACACACACGCACCCCGGCCAACTTCATCGCAGTCCCCACTGACCGTCTGGCCCCACTGACCTTTCCCCCTTGACCCCCACCCCCCGGTCTGTCCACGCATGGCCCCAGCATGGCCCACACACGGAAGCACAGAGAAAGGAGGCGAAAGAGACGAAGACAGGGAGTCACCTCCAGTACCTCTAGCCGCCAGGCCGCCAGGCCATGGCCAGGCCACGCTGCAAAGGTGTGGCTGGCTAGTCCCACCAGTCCTGGTCCGCTTGTCCCTGCCGAAAAGCCTTGATGAAAAGCCTTGTGTTTCCTTTTCATCGCAGCAGCGCGGAGGGGGGCTGTAGGCAGCTGTGGGCCGCCGGCTCGGCTGCTAGGCTCTCCAGTCGGCGGGCGCGTAGTGGCGCGGCGTGACGAGTTTTGTCGCGTGGGTCGGCGCAAATCCACGAGCCCCGAGTCACAACACCGCCAAAGCCTAAAGGCAACAACTTAAGCGGAAGTTGTGTTTATGGAGAACGCGGCCTGTGAGCCGTCCTCTTTTTAGGTCACGCGTGTGAAAGCTTGAGCTGTAGCTCGTGAAATAGAGTGGGCGGGTTTGATTTGGTTTGACTTTCTGGGTGGGCCCTGCAACCCACGGCCGGAGTGTGACTGACAGTGTAGGCTCTCCCTTCGGATTGGCCCTCGAGCTCGCGAGGTACTTAGCACGTCAAATGGGGCGTTAAAATGGACCCTTCGAGACACGGCACCACCCTGGCTGGAATCGACTCGATAATTCGTCAATCTCACAACAGTGAAAAAAGTTCAGACCTACCCTGTTAGGTTGACTCGACTCGACTCGACTAGATTTTATCGAAGAATTCATAGAGGACAGGCAAATGATGTGTTATTATTAACCGCTTCATCGCTGTCTCCCTCGCGCCCCTAGGGGACCCAGGGGGTGCAAAGGAGAGCACTGTGGGGAGTGTGGATCACCCCACGTGCCTCGCGTGCGAGCGAGAGGTATGCCCGGGTAATGAGTCTGGGGGTCTCTTTGATGATCATTCTATGCAGAGTCTGTCTTTTTGCCCCCTCCCCCGCCGACTCGCTGTGCATGTCTTTGGCGCAAAGTTTGCCACCACGGATCTCTGGTAGAGCCCTTCTCTGATTCGAGTCACGAGTCCTGTCCCCGTCGCACCGACTCGGCCGCGCGGGCTGGCCCCGGCCCGGCCCCAGTGGTGCCACCACATCCGGTGCACCTCTCTCTCCCTCTCTCCTCTCTCTCTCTCTCTCTCTCTCTCTCTCTCTCTCACCCTCCCCACCTCCCACTCTCGCTCGGGATGAGACGACGGTGTGGATTTCCCTAAATAGAGTCTGCCGAAAGTTACCCCCTGGTATATTCAAAGCGCATCGTGGGGGGAAAAAATTGCTGGTTGCGTTTGCCAAATGTGATCTCCTCTCTACGACAAAAATATCGGAGACCGCAACGGTGAAAGATCATCCTTGGATGTGGTCTGGGACCGGAAAGAGTCCAGCCGACCCAGAAAACAATATACTCTGCGGAAGCGAAAGATTCGCAGGCAGTGCTTCGCTGAGAGAGAGAGGGGGGAGGGGTCCGGCAGTCTGTTCGTTTTCTTGTTGTCTGAGTGGTTGTTGGTTGTTGTTGTTGTTGTTGGCGTTGGCGTTGTTCCTTCTGGTGCACCACCCACGAGGAACTTTGAGTCACGTATCGAGGCCGGCAGCTACTCCACTGTTATGCCCCCCCCCCCTTACTCTCGCTGACCAATGACCCGTTGGCTTCTGATGCAGGTGTGTCCGTGTCGGCCTCCATCTTCACCATCACTGCCATGAGCATCGACCGCTACCTGGCCATCCGACACCCCATGGCGTTCCGGAAGGTGTTCAACCGCAAGTCCACTACCATCGTGAGTAGAATACAAACAAAAAACGGGCGGAAACATTTTTTTTTTCATTTTACATTTGGTCGCGAGCGGATGTTGTGTGGACGCGTTCTTTTGCCGGTGCTCCGGAGATTGAAGCTCGTGTCTTCCCTCATTGTTGTTCCCCCGATCTGTTCGCCCACGGGCGAGCGCCTGAGGGCATCGGGAGGAAAGCACAGTGGGCGAGAAGACCGGGTGGAGGTGGACAAAATTCTAGACGCGTTTTTTAGCTCCAGAGACGCTAAACAGGACAAGAATCAAACGAGGGACCCCACCAATGGATTGCTCTCCGAATGAGGAATCCATTGGTGGGGCCACACGTTCGATTCTAGTCCTGTTTAGCGTCTCTGGAGCTCAAAACGCGTCTAGAATTTTTGCCGCCTTCACCGGTTTTCTGTGCGCACCTTCGGTCACTCTCGCACCCCTGGCCGGCTGGAAGTGTCGAGGAACGAACTGCGAAAGGTGTGATGCTGTCTGGAAGATGCTAGCTCGTGCGTGAAGACATAGTTGCTCGGGCTGCTGCGCACACTCGTTGTCGAAACTTGCCAGACGTCGCGCTAGGGTGCCCGCACTGCAAAATGGTGCCGTTGCAGCTCGTCTAGTCTGCAGACAGATTCCGGGAGTCGCTTTCCTCCTTTGACAGACACACCAAATGTCATGGGGCATTTCTTTTTTTCTCCCTCCCACGTGAAACGCAATTATACGCTTCAGTTCTGCTAGTGTTCGCGTCCCGTGTTTTTCAGGCCACACAGGAACTCAAAACGCGCCTCTAGTTATGCCCACCTGGTCGGAGCCGTTCTCGACGTACTCTGCGCTGCTGCACCGAGTCCATGCTCGTTTTTGTTTCGTGCGCGCGCCGCGCTGCCGCACTCGACGTGTGCTCCACGCCTGTCGGCGCCAAACCCTAATGATTGTGCACCGAACGAACGCGGCAGCGCCGACGCGCCAGGATGAATGAATGAATGAATGAATGAATGAATGAATGAATGAATGAATGAATGAATGAATGAATGAATGAATGAATGAATGAATGAATGAATGAATGAATGAATGAATGCGGTGGCGCTGGCGGTGCAAGCAGTCCCTTAACGCCTCAACCGACGTACGGGCGTTTGCAAAAATGAGGAGTGCTTCTAGGCCGCTTGCCGCAGCCCAGCGCAGCCTGGTGACAGCCCCGAGAGATTAAGTAGAAAGGAAGAATGAATGGGCTTTGCGGGAGGGAAATGCACATCGCGCCGAACTCGGCGAAAGTGATTCTGACTCCCCCGCCCCCTTTTTTTTCGATCGTGACCGCAGTCCCCCTCTCGTTGCCTGACGACCGCCCCCACGCATATTCTGTCCTCGATATGTACGATTGCTCCATTGGAGGGAAAACAGAAACGGCATTATCGTCTTCCGAACTAGGACCAGTCTTCCCCCGGGGCAGTAGGCCTTCAGTGGGGAGTCTTTTGAGGTCCCGGTCCCCGGTCCGCATGTTCTATACGGTTGCTTGCTTCGCGCGGACGGCGGCGTTTTCTGCGCAGGCTCTGCGCTCAAACGCCCACAACAACTACTCTGCAAACTCGAAGGCGAGAGAGAAAACGAGCCACCCTAGGGAGGAGAGAAAAAAAGAGATAGTTCGTATGGTTTTCACACTGAGAAAACCTTACAAACTATTTTGGGCCTTACAAAGAAAAGTAGTTTGTATAACAAAGTGTTTTGAGCATACGTAAGCTTACAAAGAAAATACTTCGTAATTTACAAACTATTTCTTCGTATAACAAAGTATTTTAGTTTGTTATATGTATGCTCAAAATACTTCGTAAGGTTTTAAGAGTGCAGAGTGCGCGGGTGGGCGTCTTTGTAAAATAACTGCCTTTGCGGTGGAAGTACGCGACGCGACGCCTTCACTCGTTAGCAGGCTCAACGCCTCGCCCCCAAGAATGGGACAAATGAGGCAATACAGACAGGCGCACGGACGAACAGACAGACGGGCAGACAGTCTCTCTGCAGACGAGAAGGGATTGTCGGAGGTGCCCCAGCTTAAAAATCCACTTGCTACTTTCTAGGTGGAAAACGTAAGGTGGAAATGGGTCAGGTGGAAATGGCTGGGTGGAAACAGTTTACAAGGTGATAATTGGTTACTTTTACAAGGTGGCCCTTCCATCCCAGGTGGAAATTGTATTTTCCACGTTGCAGTGGATTCCACCTGGGTGGAACATGGATTCCACTTGGGTGGAATAAAATTTCCAGGCGGAATATGAAAGAGTGTTTGAGTCCATCAGTCAGCCCTCGGTACGTCGCCATTTCAAGGGGAGAATGATCCTTCCACCCTAACTTTTCACGCTACACCCATTTCCGCTCATAGATTTAAGATAGCTATGAAGGTTAACATATTATTGAGGAAATCTGAAAATGGCTCGGAGACTTCAACGCACGGGCAATAACAATACCAGGTGGAAGATTCTAATTTCCACTCGGAAATTTTGCCCAGGTGGAAGAATTATTTCCACCTAGTAAAGCTGGGGTGGAAATTTGCGACTTCCACACGGAAACCTTGTCAAGGTGGAACAGATCGTTTTCCACCCAGATAACTCGGGGCGGAAATCTACAAAGCCCACGTGGAAAGGGGTCATCCACGTGGAATTTCCTTCTTCTCAAGGTGGAAACGCCCCTTTCTAGGTGGAATGCGCTGTTTCCACCTCGACTTCATGAGTGGATTTTTAAGCTGGGGCCTCGGCTCGCCTCGGCCCGCCTTGGCTCTGCTCCTTTCGTGCCGAGACCAGGAAGTTAATCCTGTTAATGAGCCAGGGACCGCAAGCCCATGGCATGCCAAGCCACGCACCTTTCCTTGTTGCAGTGGTTGCAATGCCCCCTCCCCTTTGCGGGTCCCACCCGGCGGCCAGCCGAGCCATAAACAGTGGTGTCGTTTCGTCGCTCTCTCTCGAAACCCCCGCCGGGACGCCCCATCAGTGCGACAGAGATAAAGCGATGGTCGTCGCATTCGAACTCAAAACCTTACAAACACTTTCTTAAGCCGTTAGACGCGTGGCGGGTCAGGAGAATATTTCGACCAAGCTTCAGCAATTTTTTAAAGAACCACTTTGACAAATTCTTATAGTGAGTGAGTCCCAATCGACGCCACAGCATCGTTGCCTTACTGAAATCCCTGCTCGCAGGTCATCATCGCCCTGTGGCTGGTGTCCATGTGCCTGTTCGCGCCGCTGCTGTGGGTGCTGCAGACGGAGCCCGTCAACCTGGGCGAGCCGTTCGCCGAGGCCGTGGAGACCAACGGACTCAAATTCTGCGTCGAGAACTGGGGCAAGGAGGAGGACGGCTACCGGAAGAAGGTGTACGGTGAGTGCCTGTCTGTCTGTCTGTCTGTCTGTCTGTCTGTCTGTCTGTCTGTCTGTCTGTCTGTCTGTCTGTCTGTCTGTCTGTGTTGGCGCTAGCAAAGCACGCGGCGAGTGTCACGATGTCGCGTGGGTAGTGTTCCCACCCCCAACCCAGTGGCACAGTGGGCCAGAAGACCGGTGGAGGCGGTCAAAACTCTAGACGCGTTTTGGGCTCCAGAGTCGCTAAACTTGACTCGAACCGAACGTGTGACCCCACCAATGGATTTCTCTACGAACAAGGAATCCATTGGTGGGGTCACACGCTCGGTTAGTGTCTCATTCAGCGACTCTGGAGGTCAAAACGCGTCCGGGATTTCGACCACCTCCACCGGTCTTCTGACCCACTGTGCCCCAGCCCAGGAGGCAAGGTAGCACTGTTTTCTTACTTCTGAGCAAAGCGTGGCCGTTTGCCTACCTTTCAGGCGGTTGGGGGCAATAACCCCTCCGGACCTGTCCGTCCGTCCGTCCGTCCGACCGTCTGGTCATCGGTCTGTCGGCCTGTCGAGCTGTCTGACCGCGTCGGCTGGGCGACGCAGTGGGCCGGAGCCCCTGCCAGGGACGGCCGAGTGAAAGAATTTGTTATTCAAGCACGTGTTGGGGCACTCCGTCGTCGCCGTCCCGGCCTGGGGGGGGGGGCGTCCGGGACTGGTCCCTCTCGGAGGCGGCCCGTCCCAATAGTGTGGAGCCCCGTCAGCATCGTCAGGGTCTCGGGGCGCGGTGGACGGGGTGGACGGGGGCGGCTTAGCATGAGGTTCCAAAGGAGACAGAAAGACGGAGGGGCGCCATCCCTTTTATTTTAAGGGCCACAGACCTCTGCAGTGGGCACGTCGCGTCGCGCCGCGTCGCGCGCCTTGCCCGGGGTCAGTGTTCCTCGGAATATCAACGCTCGCCTTCGTCGTATTTATTTCATTTATTTTCGCGGAGCGCCCTGCCACGCCGCTAATGGTGCCGAATGCGGATCAAGTTTGAAAGCGCAGCGAGATCTTCGCGTGGGAAGAGCAAGCAAACCGTGACAATCGTCGCGGACCTCGAGTGGCATGTTGTTGTTGCTGGCGGCGTAGAAATTGCACCGCCTTCATGTTGTTGTTGCTGGCGGTGTTAGAGAATCGCACCGCGCTCATGTTGTTGTTGCTGGCGGCGTAGACATTGCACCGCCTTCATGTTGTTGTTGCTGGCGGTGTTAGAGAATCGCACCGCGCTCATGTTGTTGTTGCTGGCGGCGTAGAAATTGCACCGCCTTCATGTTGTTGTTGCTGGCGGTGTTAGAGAATCGCACCGCGCTCATGTTGTTGTTGCTGTTCCAGGGGCCTTCTTGTTCACGCTGGTGTACGCCATCCCCGGCACCGTGGTCATGGCGGCCTACACCCTGATGGGGCGGCGACTCTGCGCCGTCAAGCCTCCCTTCGACGAGAACTCCACGGCCGGCAGCGCCAGCTCGCAGCAGGTAAAGCAGAGAGAGAGGCCGTTAGAACCACGTGACGGGGGACATTTTGCTTCCCTTTCCCCGCCCCCTCCCCGCGCCTCTAAAGCGGGCTGAGGTCTCTGAGTATCTCTGATATCCCCCCGCAGAGTGCCTCTCCCTCTGCGTTTGAATACATACGTAACTTCCAAACCTCTGTGCGGAGAGAAAGACCCCCAGCGCTACCCCCCGCGCACAAAACGACGAGCTTCGCTCGTGCGTGGAGTATCGTCGACTTTTCTGTCTGCAGACTGATTCCCAGAGTCGTTTTCATCGCTCTGTCTCTCACAGGTGTGAGGGCGATAGAGGGCAGTCTGCAGACCTCACGGCAAAGGCAACGACCGTGGCGCTACCCCCGTCGCGGGAGAACGCCGTGGCGTGGGGTAGCGCCGAGGCGCTTGGCGACACTGACTTTGCACTCCTTCCTCTCCCAGGGCTCGCGGCTGGTGCGTGAGCGTCGCCGCGTGGCGCGCATCCTCCTGGTGCTGGCCGTGCTGTTCGCCATGTGTTGGCTGCCCTACAACGTCACCATGCTGGCCATGGACCTCCTCGGCCTGGAGACGCAGCAGTGGCTGCTCACCGTGAGTAACTGGAACAGAAAAGACGCGTTCTGAGCCACACTCTCAGGATCTAAAAAGCGCACGGTCACTAAAACGGCAAACAAACAACACCCGGCACAGTTTGTCTCGTTTTCGCGCGCAGAATCATGAATGGGGCGTTGATCAAGCCAAATACCCCCGGGACGGCTTGACCCCCCAACTTGTTGAACTCGGCGGCTCAAATGTTGGCAGATGCTCCTTTTTTGCGGACCGCGGCCGACGGCCTACGGCCGGCCCTCGAGCTTTTATCGCCGTTTTTACTGCTGCTCGGTCAGACTGAGGAGGTTAAACGAAAGGCCGTGAAGGGCGAGGCGCTGGCGACGCCATGGACATCATGGACATCATGGAGCGGATTCCGCGGCAATCAAAAGCCAGACTGCAGCGCCGTGTTTGGGGCGCTTCCAGAACCGCCTAATCGTGGGCCAGAAGGCCGGTGGAGGCGGCCGAAACCCTAGACGCGTTTTGAGCTCCGGAGTCGCTGAACAGGACTCGAACCGAACGTGTGACCCCACCAATGGGAGAGCGATCCGTTGGTGGGATCACACGCTCGGTTCGAGTCCTATTTAGCGACTCTGGAGCTCAAAACGCGTCTAGAGTTTAGGCAGCCTCCAGCCGTCTTCTGGCCCACTGTGAATTGACAGACATATTCTACTTATTTACTTACTTAAGTTACTTTCTTTTACTTTACTTTATTTACATTTATTTAGTTCTTTTCTTTACTTACTTTCCTTTACTTATTTACTTAATTTTATTAACAGCTGCTGCCCTTCACCCTGCTGCTGGGCCACTGCAACTCGGCCATCAACCCGCTGCTGTACTGCTTCATGACGAGGAACTTCCGGCGCACGGTGCGGGGCTTGCTGACGCGCCGCCGGCCCCGGCCGCTGGGCACCCGGCCGCAGCAGCGATGCAAAGTAAGCACCACAGAAGGCCGGGGGCCGGGGCTCACGGGGCCGACGGGGCTCACGGGGCCCACGGGGCTCACGGGGGCTCACGGGGCCCACGGGGCTCACGGGGCTCACGGGGCCCACGGGGCGCGCCGAGAACGGACATTTCAGAAGCGGTAACGTTCAAACGTAGTTGATGACACCCACAAAAATGGTTTCTTGATTATCTTGGTTTTTGTAAGAAATTTAAAATCTTGACACTAGAAAATTTTTCTTCATACAAGGAAAAAAGTTTGGATAAAGAAAAATTTTTCTTGAAAAGAAAAGTAAACAAGAATTTTTGTTGATCCAAGAAGTCATTTTTTCGGGTGCACTCTTTTTGTAGGTCGGGCGCATCAAACCTAAAAATAGTGTGCGTCTCAGGGTTTAGTTTGGGGCTGAAACCAAAAGCCGTGTGTGGAAGATATTTCAGGAGTGGCCAGTCGTCACTTTTTACAAGTTTTTAGCCACCAGCAAGACTTTTTAAGGCAAAAAGAATTTTTTTCCAAAATCTGTGACCCTCTGCTACTTGATTCCTAGCCGCTGACTTCCACAGCCTGTTTCCACTGAGGACACGAACTGAACCGAATGAGACACCCCGGGCGTTTCGGTTAGCACTCTGACGAAATTGCATCGTAAGAAATTTAGAGTCTTGGGAGACTTGATTTGCGCACCGGGAGAGGGCGAAAGGAAGGTCAAAGTCCGGGGCCTCGCGCTGAGGCGAGCCTCACGCAGGTCCGGACGGCCGGGCCGGCTGGGGCTTGCGGTCTGCGGCCGCCCCGTCCACGAGGCCCCACGCGGGGCCGGTCGGGCACACATGTTTCATGAGGGTGTGTGGGAGGCCCGGTACCCCGTCAACACACCGCCAATCCCGATGAGAACAGGGGGTCAAATAATTCACAATTACGTCATTTTCACTTAGGCTCAGTTTGATGTCGTTATTTTGACTTCCGTCGCACAGTGGGCCAGAAGACCGGTGGAGGCGGCCAAAACTCTAGACGCGTTTTGAGCTCCAGAGTCGCTAAATGGGACTCGAACAGAGCGTGTGACCCCACCAATGGATTCCTCGTTCCGCGAGCAATCCATTGGTGGGGTCACACGTTCGCTTCGAGTCCAGCTTAGCGACTCTGCAGCACAAAACGCGTCCGGGATTTCGACCGCCTCCAGGGCTGCGCCTTGACCTAAGGGTGCTGCAATGTGGATCGTTGGCGCTAATCGGTTCCAGATTCGAGCTTGCCCCCGCACAGCCAGCGCCACCTCTTCGAGCGGCTACGATTCGTATCACAGCCCTCACAGGCGGTGCTACGTGCTAAGGCTGCACACCTTGCGAGACAGTCGGGCCCAAAACGAGGGGAGCGTCTGCGACCCGCCGCCCACCAGCACGCGCCTCACCCGCCTGGGCAGCCAGCGCAGCCAGCGCACCAGCTTCAGCAGCAGTGGCCGGGAGCAGCAGCAGCGGGACCGGGACTTGAGGGACTTCCGGAGTGCAGGCCGGGCCTGCTGCCTGGACCGGCGCTACCTCTGAACAACCACCACACCATGGAGGACTCGGTGTCGTCGCTGCCGGCCGACGCCGTGGAGATGCACGCCCTCAAGCTCACCAACGGCAGCGTCGTGCAGGACCACGCCCAGGACCTCGTCCAGGACCACGGCACGCCCTGAAGGGACCCGGGTTCGAGTCCCGCCGTCCGCCCTGGGAGTGGCATCACGGGGCGTCGGCCGGAGTGGCTCATGCACATGTTGGCCTCAATAAGTCCGTCACATTGACTCGCGCGACGCGAGCGAGGCCGAGCGAGGCCGGGCGAGGCCGGGCGAGGCCCGTCAAGGCCTTTCGGGAAATCGGTCCCCTCTGCGCCGTGAAGCGCGTCGACGCCGTCGTCCTCTCTGGAGCGCTCGCAAAGACCCGTCGCGCTTCCAGACCGCGTCACTAATCTATGTGGAATAACAATTTAACATCGCGAAGCCGGTTGAACATGCAAAAGGCACAATCAACGGCGGGTATATCGCGAGACAGAGCCGCATTCCTGTTAATATTGTCAGGGCTCGAAAGGCGGGAACACAGATTTGATTTGAAAAAGGTTCAACCTCTACGATACAAACAAGCTTTTGTCATTTTTCATATCTCCTCATTCCGCTTTTAATGTGATTTTAACAATCCGTTCTCGAAACTACAATGGTTTACGAGAAGGGACTATGTCATGGAGAGAGAGAGAGAGAGAGAGAGAGAGAGAGAGAGAGAGAGAGAGAGAGAGAGAGAGAGAGACTGCATCCTGAAAACTACAGTGCCAACAGGTGGGTTGATGTGGGATTGTTAGACGTTCGAGAATCAGTTAGTTACCACATTGTTTTGGGCCACGGTTAAGCGTACCTTTTAATCATAGTTTAACTTTCTTAGCATGTAAGGCGAATCTGCGCTTCAAATTTATTCACCAGCTAACTCCCACTGCTGTGGTAGGTGTGGAAGGAACACAGTGTTTGAAGTGAACACAAGGTTGGCCTGGGCGAAGTTTATTTTACAATGGCGTGCCCATTTTTCCTGTGATTTTAATACTTTTAGAAAGTAATGTGTGCTGTGCTTGCTTCAAAATTAATTTTTGACCTTTTGGAAGAGGCAACCTCTTATTTTGTGATTAAGTTGAGGGTGCAGAGGCGATAGTCAGAAGAGGCAACTTCATCTCTAATTTCTGTTCACCAGTTTGAATGCCTCTTAATGAAGATGTGAATGAGTCGATCTTGTATGTTCGAAATCACCACGAATTCTGACGGGCAGGGACGTTTCGCGAACTACACCTGTGACGAAAAAAGTTAATGAGTACACAACTTTTTGAACTTTATGTCCAATGTTAGTACATAAATCCCTGTACAGTTTTTGTTCATGATATTTTTTCAAGATAATAAATGCCAGTGCATGCTGGAAAACAAGTCCCCAAAATGTGTTTTTTCTCTCTTTCTCTCAAAATACAGAACTTTGTAGAGTAAAACGATGAATAAAATCGGCGCAATTCACTACGGTACCAATCTTACCTGATACTTACTGATACCTGAGGTCACCTGTTTCAAGTCGAGTCAAACTCACCGATTGTGCGTGTGAAGGTTTTGCCTTACCCGTGGCACCCCCACATTCTGCGCTTCACTCTCTGGAAGAAAAACACCAACAAAAAAAAAGCACGCACGGAAAGTGTGGAGGTTGTTGCTTGCGCAACTCCACACAACGCGAACGCGGAGGGGTGGAGAATCCCTTACGCAGCAAGGGCCCGATGCCCTGGGGTCCTTCGCACTTATCGCAAGAGAGAGCGGATCTCGATATCACAGAATACGTCCAGAGCCAGTCCGAGTCCTTCTTTATTTGCTGATACCAGGAGCACGGTCTACTTGGTGATGCCTCTCCAGGAGTCTACTTGGTGGTGCCTCCAGGGGTGGACTTGGAGGACTCCAGGAGTCTATTCGGTGGTGACTCCAGGAGTCAGTCTACTTGGTGGTGCCTCCAGGAGTCCACTTTGTGGTGACTCTGGTAGTGACTCCAGGAGTCTACTCTTGGTGGTGCCTCTAGGAGTCCACTCTTGGCGGTGCCTCCAGAGCCTACTTGGTGGTGCCTCCAGGATTGACTCCAGGAGAAGGAGTCTACTTGGTGGTGATGCCGATGATCATGTTGGCCCACTGCCACCAGATCCGCAGCGTGGAGGCGGCCCCGGGGATGCTGACTGCCCCGAAGCCCTTGATGCTGAGGTGCGGGGGCCGCGCGGCGGCCACCACAGACACCAGCATGAGGTCGCGCTGCAGCTCGAAGTCGTCCTGCTCGAAGGCGGCCTGGAAAGCGTAGTCGCTCATGGCCATGCTGGCGTCCGACAGCTCCTGGCTCATGGCGGCCAGCGGGCCGAACACCACCGAGAAGAGCAGCAGTGAGTTGAACAGCGTGGCGTCGAGGCTGTTGAGCAGCACCTGCAAGCATGTTGCACACGACCGGGCGTGCCGTTGCAGGCAGCTGGGATTAGACCTAACGTGACACTCATCAGAGGTCAAACATTCCTATGACGCACCAGAGCACAGTGGGCCAGAACACCGGTGGAGGCGGTCAAAATCTCGGACGCGTTTTGAGCCCCAGAGTCGCTAAATGGGACTCGAACCGAACGTGTGACCTTACCAATGGATTGCTCTCCGAACGAGGAATCCATTGGTGGGGTCACACGTTCGGTTCGGTGCCCGTTTAGCGGCCCAAAGCTCTGCGGCACAGACCTTGAGCGTGGACAAGAGCGGTGCCACGAACGTGACCACCATGAGGTGGCCGAGGACGTCGTAGAACAGGGCCTCCACCTCCTTGGCCTGCTCCAGGAGGCGCTGGTGCAGCTGCAGGAAGAACAGCACCTGGCGCCGGCCGCGCGCCGCCCGCAGCCGCAGCCCCACAGCGTAGTACAGCCCCACCAGCGAGATGGTCATGCAGCCCAGGATGCATATGAGCGACATGTACGCGAAGGTGCCCGTCGTCTCCACGATCCCCTGGAAGAGGGACACGGGTTTCTTTCTTTCCAGAGGGTTTCCATGTGATAATTATCGCGATTTCTGCATATATTACTGTGTAACGTCACTCTTAAAACCAATACGTTAACTGATCTACTTACACACCTACTCTGTAAATTCCTGTAAAAAAAACTAGCTTATAACAGTACACGCCTCAGTTCAGGCACTTCCGTTCAATGCTTACTGGTCATAACAAAGTTTTTTTTGTTTTTGTTTTTTGCGAATGCAAACGGTGTGATTCGGCTGTCTGTCACCTGGAAGTTGCACTCGAAGACGTGCCCCCAGTAGCCGGGCAGCGCGGGCCACATGGGCGCCAGGGGCTGGACGGTGAGGGCGATCTGCGCCCAGGCCGCCACCAAGTCCATGGCGGAGAATGCGAGCTGCACCTTGGTGAGGCGCTTGATGTAGGCGCCCGCGCGGCTCAGGGAGCGCTGTCCACATGGAAAGCACAGCGGCGGTCGAAATCCAGGGCGCGTTTTGGGCTCCAGTGTCGCTGACCAGGACTCGAACCGCACGTGTGACCCCACCACTGGATTCCTCGTTCCGAGCGCAATCCACTGGTGGGGTCACACGTTCGGTTCGAGTCCCATTTAGCGGCTCTGGAGCTCAAAACGCGTCTCGAGTTTCGGCCGCCTGGCAAATCCACTGTGTACCTGCCCCTCCGCGCAGGCCTCCCCCTCCATGGTGGCGCCGACGCGGCGGATGGCCTCCAGGATGTCCAGGATGCGCCGCCGCCTGAAGATGAGCACGGCGTTGCCCGTGGCGCTGGAGTAGAAGCAGGACGTGTAGATGATGGCGTCGGTGGCCCCGAACAGCGTCTCGGCCCGGAACAGGCCCAGCAGCATCGTGAAGGGCGCCACCGTCACCGTCAGCAGCCACAGCTGCAACGCGTGCAACGCTCTGGCGGACAGCTGGCACTCGAAGACAACTTCAAGACTAATCTCTCTCACACGAACACGAGTATGTGATGCAATAGTCATGTTTCTCAAAGCTGACCACGGCTTGACAACAATTTTTGACAGCTCTCTCTCTCTCTCTCTCTCTCTCTCTCTCTCTCTCTCTCTCTCTCTCTCTCTCTCTCTCTCGCACTCGCCTTGCTGCTGAGGACGCGCAGGAAGACGCGCGAGGGCCGCAGCGACTGGTCCGGCGTGAGGATGACGAGCCAGCGGTGCAGGTGGCGGGTGAGCGGCCCCGAGAAGGGCTGCCCCCGCCCTCCGGTGTCCGACACCTTCATGCCGCTTGCCCCGCTCGCTCTGCTGGCCCTGCTTGCTGCACAGTCCCACCCGATTCGCTGTCCCCCTCGTCGGCTACAAAGTCCCAGTGACCCTGAGACGTCCTGGCACTCGCCGCCGCTTCCGCCCAAAGTTAGACCCCCTATCCTTCTTCGCCCCGATTCGACCCGACGCCCCATTAAGATTGCAGCTTCCCTGTGCATTATTGGCCACGTTCGAGGATTCCTGGTGCGTCCAAGTCCTATCGACGCAATAGACACCGCTGGAGGAGGGACGTAGATTTTTTTTTTGGCTGAAGCTGTGCACCGCAATGTTAGCTACAGTGTTTTTGATTTTCACCTGGGATTAGATTGACTTGAATAATTGAACTTGCAAGGAAGAGCCTTGCCTTTGTATAGTGCTAGACTAGCTTTCTAAACAGGTCCAGGCCCACTGTCTTGTGTCTGGGCGACTTCAAGAACCCGGTTCACTTCGGGAAAACCAGCAGCCCCGGGTCGGCGTGAGAAGAGACCTAGCGACTGACGGCCTCTAGGTCTCCAGGCGTGAGTCGGCGTGCAGTGTGGTGGCAACAACTTCATCGACACTCTTTACCTACTTCCGGGCGTGCTGGCATGGCGCCCCGCGGCGGCGGACTGGGCGGACTGGGCGCACGGCAGCGCGCACGCACGCGGTGGAGAGTCCCTTCAGCCCCTGCATGTCGCGTGCGTGCGCGCGCCTTGCGTGAGTAACGAGCCCGATGCAAGTGCAATATGCAGGAGGAGCTGGCTGCCGTGTTCGGTCCCAAGCCCTTCCGCAGAAGTGCATCGCTGCAGTTCCACCGGTGGAGGGAGGCACGCTTCAGCGAGTGTGTGCTTCGCTGGTGCGTCCACAGAGACCTCGGCCTCGAGGTGCATCCCGATGAAGGTAGGTTTTTGTGACAGCAGAACTGCCAAGAAGTCTCTCCGACTGAACTGAGACTCGTTCAGTAGTAATCCAGTTATTGAAAAAGAGTTTCAAACTTTATTGAAACAAAAGCAAATATCTCACAATATTTTCACACGTGATCACATCATGATCGGTGGAAATGAAGGCGTCTAAACGAGGTTTCCCGAATACGACGTCTACAGTGACAAACGTGCTCGGTGCTCGGTGCTCGGGCCAAAAAGAGCTTCAAACAGTGAATAACTTGAAGCCAAAAAACAACACGTCGTGGCAGTCCCAGGATGATCCCAAAGTGCAACGGCTGGATGAGCGCCAGAAGCACGCCGTCGGCAGGGGGCTGCCACGGCGGGCACATGGCCATTGACAGCCCGCCGGGGCGCCGCCGCCGCCAGCCGCGCTCGCGGTCCCAGCTGTTGACCTGCTCGACTATCAGTCGCGGCTTCTCGCCGCAGTTGCACGGGTTGCTGTACACGGCGCGGCGGTGCTGCCGTGGGGCGCGGTGAGCGCGAGCAGGGCGTTGGTGAGGCATTTCCAAGCGCAGGTCGTTGGTGTAGTCCGGCACGTCGTCGTCCGAGAGCACCGTCGCCCACATGACCACCCTCGTCAAGGCGGGGATGGTGGTGACGGGCACCGCCCGCTCCAGGTCGCCGACGGACTCCGCCACCACCAGGACCACGGCGTCGTTGGCGGTCATGCGCGCCGTCGCGTCGCGCCACTGGTCGGGGTCGACGGGCAGGAGGGTGACCGCCGCGGCGGGCGGCAGGCCGGCCAGGAACGGGCCCAGCCAGGGCACGGCGCCGACGACGAACAGGCGGGGGTGCAGGCTGCGGCCCAGCAGCGGCGGCACCAGCGACAACGCGCACGCGGCCTCGGGCGGCTGCTGCGAGCACGGCGGCGGCAGCGCGGCGCGCGCGCCGCACGCCAGCATGGCCAAGAACAAGACGGCCAAGCTAATGGTGGAGGCCACGCGGGAGTGCACGCCTGACACGCTGTAAGTGCTCGAAAAGGGCGAGTGCTAGCAGGACAATCGAACGCCCGCTTCGAAAATAGAAATAGACGCGCGCCGAGGCGAACTGCGTTTTCCGGCTTTCCCTTCTTTCCGGCTGCGGAGGGCCATCTTGATACGAATGACGGGCGGCGGGGCGATGCTAATCGACCGACAGGCCCGTTTACGACGACCGTTGGCCGATCGGTGGGCAACGTGTACCTGTGGAACCTTCTCGTCACCTCGGCCAAAAAAAAACCTTACTGCTCTCGGCGGCCACCTTCTGGAGTGCGTTTCGGACTAGCAGCAAATTTGCTGCCTGAAGTATTCACAGTGACGTCATCAGAATATCATCTTCGTACGAGTGACACGGCGGTGCTGAGGGTGAGGCAGCCCTCCTGCAGCTGACCCAGGCCACCAGAGCCTCCAGGCACAGGACGAGGCCGGCGCCGAGCCAGCCCGTGAGCAGCAGCTGCAGGGCGGGCAGCATGTGCGTCAGCGTGATGGGCTTGTACACGGTGGCCGAGTCCGCCGTCTCGGTCGCGGCCTTCCTCTCCACGACAAGGTTGCTGCTGATGCCGGCGGCGCGGCCGCGGCTCAGGAACTTCTTGAAGCTGGCGTGGAGGGGCGTGCCGCACTGCAGCGTGTAGTACGTCATGGACTGCGCCATGGGCAGTCGGAACAGGTGCAGGCCGGGCAACTCGGAGAGCTCCGGCGCGTACTCCCCGCGGACGAACGTCGCGGCTTTCCGCTCCTTGGCGATGTGGTCGAAGACGGCCTCGGCGTTGGTGTGGTAGCGCACCCTGTGCGCCAGCCCCCAGTCCTTCAGCGGGAACAACGCCGCGTACGCCGGGCTGTGCATGAAGATGGTGAGGTTGCTGGCGCGGAGCTGGTCCAGGGAGTTGACGTCCTCGCCGGGGTGGCCGACGGTGAGCTCGCTGAGGAGCTGCCCACCGTAAGACGCGGTGAGCACGACGCCGACGACCAGCCAGACGCCCATGACCGTCCTCTGCGAGGTGGCCAGCCTGCCGGGGGCCTGGCCGAGCAGCGGCGCGGACGCCTGCAGCACGGCCTTGACGGCGTCGAGCGGGCCGGCCGTCACGAACAGCACCGCGGCCACGGCCAGCACGGCGGCGGCCGTCGCCAGCCACATGGTGGCCGTGAACTCCCCCAGCAGCCTGGCCAGCGGCGTGCCTCGACAGCCCAGCAGCCCTGCCGGCACCACGGCGTAGAGGCGCTTCATGTCCCAGGGGAAGCTGCAGCCCGAGTAGGCCGTCGACAACACGAACAGGTGCGCCGTGATGTCTGCGGGGAACGACGTGTCACCGAGCAACGCGACGAGAGGCTTCTTCTTCGCCAGCCGCTTGGACACCAAGGCCACGCCGTGGTGCTTGGCGAAGTCCCGCAGCTGCCGCTCCACCGCGTCGGCCCATTGGTCCAGGCGGGACGCGAAGTAGAAGGGCTGCACCAGGGCGGTCACCACGCCGTCGGGACGCGGCTGCCAGGGCGGGAAGTACACTGCCATGGACACACCGGCCGGGTCCCGCCAGCCGCGCTCGCGGCCCCAGCTGTTGACCTCCGTGATCGTGGTGGCGTGCAGTCGCGGCTTCTCGCCGCAGCTGCACGGGTTGCTGTAGACAGCGGTGCTGCCGTTAGGGGCGGTGAGCGCGAGCAGGGCGTTGAAGAGGCACTTCCAGCGCAGGTCGTTGGTGTAGTCCAACACTTTATGGTCCTGATGCACCGTCGCCCACATGATCACTCTCGTCAAGGCGGGGATGGTGGTGACGGGCACCGCCCGCTCCAGGTCGCCGACGGACTCCGCCACCACCAGGACCACGGCGTCGTTGGCGGTCATGCGCGCCGTCGCGTCGCGCCACTGGTCGGGGTCGACGGGCAGGAGGGTGACCGCCGCGGCGGGCGGCAGGCCGGCCAGGAACGGGCCCAGCCAGGGCACGGCGCCGACGACGAACAGGCGGGGGTGCAGGCTGCGGCCCAGCAGCGGCGGCACCAGCGACAACGCGCACGCGGCCTCGGGCGGCTGCTGCGAGCACGGCGGCGGCAGCGCGGCGCGCGCGCCGCACGCCAGCATGGCCAAGAACAAGACGGCCGAGCTCATGGTGGAGGCGATGTTGGCACCGAGGCGCTCCACTGGTGAATGTTGAACCTGCGCTGCGAATCGAAAACCACGCCAGCCTCGGGGGAGTGGCGCGAGGCCGGGCCTGACAGCACCAACGCGTCCTTTTTCCTTCATTCCGACCACCGGCAGGACTTATCTTGATTCCAACACTTTGGACAACGGCCATAGAATAAACCTGCCCAGCCCATCGTTGGTTCCAGACTGACGAGACAAAGACCGGCCGGCGTATCTACCCGTCCCTTCTTATTTTTCTTGTTTCTGGCATTAGTCTATCGAACCTTTCAGAACGGTTTTCAACCAGGTGGGTGCACACCAGACCGCCTCTTGGCGTCACAGGCTTCGCGATGCTGCGTCAGGTCCAACAATTAACGCCTGGTGTTTACACCTACCTTGGCCTTGCAGCGCTAGCCAGCAGCTGAAATGGGACTCGAACCGAACGTGTGACCCCACCAACGGATTGCTCTCCGAACGAGGACTCCATTGGTGGGGTCACACGCTCAGTTCGTGTCCTATTTAGCGACTCTGGTGCTCAAATCACGTTTAGAATTTCGGCCGTCGGCGCCGGTCCTCTGGCCCAGAGTGCGACTCGCAGCGCAGGGATGTTGTTGTCCTGGTTGCGCCATGGATGCCAATGCTCGTGACGGCGCACAAATCGACGAGCCGGTGTCGGCGTGTAAGTGTACCCCCCCGACCCAGAGTACCCCCGGGTACACAACGCCTAGGGCCAAAGTACCCTGGGGTACATGACGACTAGGTTCAATGTACCCAGGGGTACAATTCGCCTAGGTGCCAGGCGAATTGTACCCCGGGTACAGTGCGGCTAGGCGAAATGTATCCCGGGGTACACTTTGCCTAGGCTTATTGTATCCCCCGCCGGCCGGAGGAGGATGCACGTCGCCTAGGCGCAATGCACCCCCCCCGGATACAAAGAGCCTAGGCGAGGAGTATCCCCTCGGCCGGCCGGAGGGGGATACAAAAAAACCCAGGCGCAATGCATCCCCCCCCGGATACAAAAATCGAAAAAAAAAAGAAGAAAAAAGGGGGGCCCTTCTCCCACCTCCGCACACAGGTCGGAGGGCCGCCTGCAACTTCGGTGGATCGGGGGAACCGGTGCTTTACAGGCGGCGACCCCAGGGGTTCTCGTCTGTATATGGGCCGGGCTTGAAGGGCGGGTTTGACAGTCTCTCTCTGCCTTGAGAGCCTTTGCTTTTCGCGGGGTGGTCTGTCCCAAAATGTACACCCGCTGTCCGGCGCTCTCTACCAAACATACAGCTTGTTTAAGGGCCAGCTTCAAAGGACTTATCATCTCCTCCCGACGAATCAGGAGGACCCACCCGCGCCCAAATTTACGGGTGGCTGGATTGACGGATCAAATACTCCGTCGCTCCAGTGCCGAGGCCAACCCGCCGAAGCGCAGTTGCTTTTTAGACCCCCAGCGGAGTGGCCAGGTGAATGTGACTCTGACCACTACGCTATCAAGCTTGTACGTCTGGCGTCGTGTTGGACGACGGGTTTGAGTTGCAGTGGAAGGAAGCCAGTCGAAAAATGTAATGAAATGATGGGAGTCGATCCCAGGACTCTACTGCCGGGCCGCACGACTTTTGCCGCTCGCCCACCACGGCCCATGACGAATGGAGGGGCGTGAGGCGGGCTCTTGACGCGACAGGAATGGACCGACCCGGTCAAAATTTCACAAGAAGTTTGGGGAGTCGAACCGCCGACCTCAGCACGGAGAAGCGACGCCTCTACTCCCTAGACCACCACAGCACATGAAATTCGTAGGCTGAAGTCACGGTTTTCAACCACACTGGGCGAGGCAGAAAAATTTAAATGTTAATGTCCCTACGGAATCGAACCCCCGACGTGTGGACTGTTCTACCCCCGGGCTCCGCTCTGAGGGCCCTTCAAACCGTTCCACAAAAGAAAGGAAATCGAAAAAAAAAATTGAGATGCCGGTATTCGAACACCGCACTGTGCAAATGCGATCGAACGTCTGTAACATTTGCGGTGTTCGAATACCGGCATTTCCTTTCTTTTGTGGAACGGTTTGAGGCCATCAGAGCGGAGCCGTGTAGAACAGTCCCACACGTCGGGGGTTCGATTCCTATAGGAACTTTAACATTTATTTTTACTGCCTCGCCCAGTGTGGTTGAAAACCGTGACTGCAGCCAACGAACTGCATGTGCTGTGGTGGTCTAGGGAGTAGAGGCGTCGCTTCTCCGTGCTGAGGTCGGCGGTTCGACTCCCCAAACTTCTTGTGAAATTTTGACCGGGTCGGTCCATTCCTGTCGCGTCAAGAGCCCGCCTCACGCCGCTCCATTCGTCATGGGCCGTGGTGGGCGAGCGGCAAAAGTCGTGCGGCCCGGCAGTAGAGTCCTGGGATCGACTCCCATCATTTCATTACATTTTTCGACTGGCTTCCTTCCACTGCAACTCAAACCCGTCGTCCAACACGACGCCAGACGTACAAGCTTGATAGCGTAGTGGTCAGAGTCACATTCACCTGGCCACTCCGCTGGGGTGTCTAAAAAGCAACTGCGCTTCGGCGGGTTGGGCCTCGGCACTGGAGCGACGGAGTATTTGATCCGTCAATCCAGCCACCCGTAATTGGTCGCGGGTGGGTCCTCCTGATTCGTCGGGAGGAGATGATAAGTCCTTTGAAGCTGGCCCTTAAACAAGCTGTATGTTTGGTAGAGAGCGCCGGACAGCGGGTGTACATTGGTACAGACCACCCCGCGAAAAGCAAAGGCTCTCAAGGCAGAGAGAGACTGTCAAACCCGCCCTTCAAGCCCGGCCCATATACAGACGAGAACCCCTGGGGTCGCCGCCTGTAAAGCACCGGTTCCCCCGATCCACCGAAGTTGCAGGCGGCCCTCCGACCTGTGTGCGGAGGTGGGAGAAGGGCCCCCCTTTTTTCTTCTTTTTTTTCTCGATTTTTGTATCCGGGGGGGGATGCATTGCGCCTAGGCTTTTTGTATCCCCCTCCGGCCGGCCGAGGGGATACTCCTCGCCTAGGCTCTTTGTATCCGGGGGGATGCATTGCGCCTAGGCTTTTTGTATCCCCCTCCGGCCGGCCGAGGGGATACTCCTCGCCTAGGCTCTTTGTATCCGGGGGGATGCATTGCGCCTAGGCGACGTGCATCCTCCTCCGGCCGGCGGGGGATACAATAAGCCTAGGCAAAATGTACCCCGGGGTACATTTCGCCTAGCCGCATTGTACCCGGGGTACAATTCACCTGGCACTTAGGCGCATTGTACCCCTGGGTACATTGAACCTAGTCGTCATGTACCCCAGGGTTCTATGGCCCTAGGCGTTGTGCACCCGGGGGTACTCTGCGCCGACGGGTACAGTTCGCCTCCTACACCGGCTTGCCCACACTGTTAGCGCTGTTAGCGCGGGCCGCGGTGTGGGGAGACACGCTTCCCGTCGCGTGGCCGGTGTCGCGTCCGGGGCCGTCCTCTCTGGTCCGCCTCAGTGGCGTCACTAGCCTGCCTCAAGCCCGCGTCTGCGGGAGTGGGGGAAGTGACTGGACGATGCTAGAGACTAGCGGTAGCGGCCGGAAGCTGGGGGCAGCTGGGGGACTGCCTGCCATCGGGATAAAGTCGAACCGGCCCGACGCCCGGCATCGCACACACACCCGTCAGTAGCGAGACAGCCATGGAGCGCTTCGCAGGCCGAGTGGCCGTGGTGACCGGGGCCAGCTCCGGCATCGGGGCCTGCATCGCCTCGGACCTCGCCAAGGCGGGCATGGTGGTCGTCGGGGTGGCGAGGAGGAAGGACCGGCTGCAGGTGAGGACGCTGTCTGTCTGTCCGTCTGTCCGTCTGTCTGTCTGTCTGTCTGTCTGTCTGTCTGTCTGTCTGTCTGTCTGTCTGTCTGTCTGTCTGTCTGTCTGTCTGTCTATCTGTCTGTCTGTCTGTCTGTCTGTCTGTCTGTCAGCCTGTCAGCCTGTCTGCCTGTCTGTCTGTCTGTCTGTCAGTCTGTCTGTTTGTCTGTCTTTCTGTCTGTCTGTCTGTCTGTCTGTCTGTCTGTCTTTCTGTCTGTCTGTCTGTCTGTCTGTCTGTCTTTCTGTCTGTCTGTCTGTCTGTCTGCCTGTCTGTCTGTCTGTCTAGTATCTTGACGCTATTCTCCCTGCCAGGACCTGGCCGCGTCGCTGAAGGCGTGTGGCGCGACGGGCCGCCTGGAGGCGGTGCAGGCCGACCTGTCCAGCGTGGAGGAGGTGCGGAGGGTGTTCCAGTGGGTGGAGGACAACCTGGGCGCCGTCTCCGTGCTCGTCAACAACGCCGCCATCCTCCTGCAGAAACCCATTCAAGGTCAGCTCTCGTTGGCTAAACGCCAATAGTTCGCCCCAAAACAAAGCGCCTCGAGATCATTTTTGTTTGAGTAGATTTGGACGCGACGGACATCCAGAGCCTCGTCACCACCAACGTGACCACGGTCTTGATCGGCTGCAAGGAGGCCATCAACAGCATGAAGAAGCATGACATCAAGGACGGGCACATCATCACCATCAACAGGTAAAGGCTTTAAGTACCTTTGCTCTGTGCGTGTGGCCAGAAGACCGGTGGGAGAGGCTAAAACTCTTGACGCGTTTTAAGCTCCAGAGTTGCTCAATTGGGACTCGAATCGAACATGAGACCCCATCAATGGATTTCGGTTCGGTTCGAGTCCCACTCAGCGACTCTGGGGCTCAAAACGCGTCTAGGATTTTTGCCACCTGTACCGGTCTTCTGGCCTAGGACTGTGCTGTGTTCTCGGCGACACTCCTCCTCAATGCTGTTGTTCGTTCGCAGTGTGGCAGGTCACGTGGTCATCAACAACCCGCTCGTCTCGGTGTCCGCCTACACGACCAGCAAGCACGCCATCACCGCCCTATGCAAAAGCCTGCGCTTCGACGTGCAGCGGATCCCCGGTTTCAAGATCCGAGTCACGGTAAATTTGTACCTTCTGGATTAGAATTCTCAAACAAACGACTGCTTTGAGAATGTCAGTGTTCGTGAAACGGACGAAGAAAAACATCGAAATTTGGATGGACACTTTTGCAGAAAGATTTTTGAGCATTTTAGCCGTATTGAAGTTTCCGGAAAAACGATCCATTGTTGACAGAGCCTGAGCCCCGGCACCGTGAGCACGGACATGGTCCCCGCGGAGTTCCAGGCGGTCCTGCCCCCGGACATGCTGCTCCGCGCCGCCGACGTGTCCAACGCCGTGCTGTACGCCCTGTCCTGCCCCGCCGCGGTCGAAGTAAGTCTCGCCACCAATTGGAGCCTCCCACCATGGCGTGCATTCGCTGTATCGAAATTGCTGTCTCGCAGATCACGGAGCTCACCATCCAGCCGACCGGAGAGGCACTGTAGTCGGAGCCACGCGAAGAGGAGTTGACGGATGGCAGTGCAGCCGTCCATCTTCGCTGCCATTTCTTCTATCAAACACACGTGCCATCACCCGTCTCGACAGCCCAGTTTTCATACAAGAGCTCGTCTTCCAAGAAAAAATAGAGGTGTCCAGGACTTGTTATTTGTTACCTGAGTTCCCACATTAAATGCTCACATCAAAGTGTGTTTTTGTACTACTACTTACGCGCAGAAAATAAAAGAAAATTTTGCCGTTACTGCGGTATATTGTGTTCGCCACTTCAGCCCCTCAATACACACATAGGACGACTTGTGATGTCGTTCCCCTTGCGATTGTTACTCTCAGTCCGTTCACTCTAAATCCAAAGGCGATACTTTTGGTATCTTTTTTGGTAATACAATTGAGTATCGCCAAAAAACGGCCTTACCGAAAAATCTTGTCATCAAAACGGCGATACACAAGTTTCGCCAAAATTTGGCGATACTTTGGAGTACTGCCAAGATTTGGCAAAACTTCGATAAAATCAGGGGGACTAGTTCTTTGTTTATTGCTAGATTTTGGCGATATTCGAAAGTATTGCCAAATTTTGGCGATATTTTTGTGTATCGCCGTTTTGAAGGCAATACTTCTCAGTAAGGCCGTTTCTTGGCAACACTCAATCGTATCGCCAAAAAAATTCTCCAGTATCGCCTTTGGATTTACAGTGTCCTTAGAGAAGTATCTTGATGATTATCTAAGCAGCGCGGAGTGTCAAATTGGGCGAGGACCCAACTCGTGTAGGTGGAGGAGGGGGTCATCATGGAAACCCCCCCCCCTCTCTCTCTCTCTTTTGCGCGTGTACTTTGCTCGAACTAGCCTCGCTTTGAGAGGCTCCATGCCAGTGAGCCAACTGCGGAGTGGCAGTCAGTAGGCAGACGGCACTTCCTCGCCATGGAGCGCTTCGCAGGCCGAGTGGCCGTGGTGACCGGGGCCAGCTCCGGCATCGGGGCCTGCATCGCCTCGGACCTCGCCAAGGCGGGCATGGTGGTCGTCGGGGTGGCGAGGAGGAAGGACCGGCTGCAGGTGAGGACGCTGTCTGTCTGTCCGTCTGTCCGTCTGTCTGTCTGTCTGTCTGTCTGTCTGTCTGTCTGTCTGTCTGTCTGTCTGTCTGTCTGTCTGTCTGTCTGTCTGTCTGTCTGTCTGTCTGTCTGTCTGCCTGCCTGTCAGCTTGTCAGCCTGTCTGTCTGTCTGTCTGTCCGTCTGTCTGTCTGTCCTGTCTGTCTGCCTGTCTGTCTGTCTGTCTGTCTGTCTGTCTGTCTGTCTATCTATCTATGTTTGAGATGTGCTGTCTTAACGCTACTGTACTGCTCTGTGTTTAGCTTGTTGCTCTAAGAGTAAACACCTAAGTAGTTCGCACACTCTCCTTAGACCACCGTGCCTGTGCTTGGCTATGCAACGAAGGGTTGCGTTGTCGAATTGCAGCTGTGTCCGACAGCGATAATGCGCGCACAATGTACTTTCAATCTCCTTCTCCTTGAAAGAGTTGGCTTGAAACGTTTCTTTCGCTTATTGATTATTCTCGCGCTGTTCCTAAGAATTAGTGATTACTGCAGTAGAGTGCACCTGAGTTGCGCCTCTTATCTTATCATCCTCGTGTAAATTAATGACGTTTTGAGAGTCCGTACCTAGTAGACAGCATAGTTCTGAGTCCATTTTTTTTTTAAGAAATCATTTTTTTCCCTTTCGAAGGACCTGGCCGCGTCGCTGAAGGCGTGTGGCGCGACGGGCCGCCTGGAGGCGGTGCAGGCCGACCTGTCCAGCGTGGAGGAGGTGCGGAGGGTGTTCCAGTGGGTGGAGGACAACCTGGGCGGCGTCTCCGTGCTCGTCAACAACGCCGCCATCGCCATTCAGAAATCCGTCCAAGGCATGCCGCAATTTTCCCAAACACAAAATAAATTACGTAAAATAAAATATTTAAAACTTTTAATGTATTTTTTTGTTGTTGTTGTTCAGACATGGATTTGGCAGATATACAGAGTATAGTCGCCACCAACGTGACTTCAGTGACGGTCGGCTGCAAGGAGGCCATCGAAAGCATGAAGAAGCACGGCATCAAGGACGGGCACATTATCAACATCAACAGGTAAAGTCTGCAGCCGGCGGGCAAACACTTGGTTGCTACCGGCAACAGGCAGCTCCACGACGTCTCTGTTTCGCAGTGTGGCGGGGCACGTGGTCATCAACACCCCCCACCTGTCCATCTCCCTCTACTCGGCCACCAAGCACGCCATCACCGCCCTGTGCAAAGGCTTGCGCTTCGACGTGCAGCGCATCGCCGGCTTCAAGATCCGAGTGACCAGCCTCAGTCCCGGAGCTGTGGACACCGACATGGTGCCCGAAGAGTTCGCGAAGACCTTGCCTCCGGACATGTTACTCAGGCCGGCAGACATTTCAAACGGTGTCTTGTACGCTCTGTCGTGCCCCAGCTCAGTGGAGGTAAGGCTTGTCTTGCAAATAATTTCAAGTATTTTCTTTTAGCGCGTAGTTGTGGGATTAAGAGACTGGCATGTCGTTGCAGATCACCGAGCTCACCATTCAGCCGACCGGTGAGGCGTTTTAGGCGAGGCGACCGAAAGATCTTTTTCTTTGGCAGCCAAAGGTTTCCTCACGATTGATAACAAGTGCGTTGAACTTTCCCTTTACTCCCTCGGCAAATGATGTTATCTGCAAACCTTCGTTGTTGTGTCAATAAATGAATACTTCAGAAACCTCATTTCTTTTGATCCATAATTTACCTACAGGACATGACGTGAAACAGCTATACCCTTCGCGGAAAACACTTTCATTGTGTACTTTTCACACTTGTACAGACAGTGACACTCGACGCGCTGTGGTTCTGCTGCCGCCGCGCTGCGCAGTATCAGACAGTGACCATGGCAGTGGCCTTGGCCATGAGGCCGGAGCGGCACTGGAGGGAGATGGGAGATGGCCCTGCGTCGCGTGAGCGCGAGTGTCTTTGCCAGGGCCCAAGTAGTGTTGGTGGGGGGCATGACCCCCTCTCCCTTCCCCGATGGACACGCGCGCTCCACAGTGGGCCAGAAGACCGGTGGAGGCGGCCATAACTCTAGATGCGTTTTAAGCTCCAGAGTCGCCAAACAGGGCTCGAAACGAACGTGTGACCCCACCAATGGATTGCTCTTCGAACGAGGAATCCATCGGTGGGGTCGCCGGGTCACACGTTCGTTTCGAGTCTCAGTTAGCGACTCTGGGGCTCAAAACGCGCCTAGAATTTTGACCGCGTGCACCGGTCGTCTGGCCCACGGTGCGCTCCGCGCCGACAGGTCGCACTCGACCACCAATTTTATCTATGATAGGCTGCCGTGCGCGTAACTGGTAACCAGAAAAAATCGTCTGACGGTCTTCCTTCGCAAGCGAGCCAACAAGAGTGTGGACTGACAGCGACACGACCCAGAGCGGCTCGCGCGGGCAGAGCTTGCCGTCGTCGGTAGGGAGACAGACATCAAGCAGCCATGGAGCGCTTCGCAGGACGAGTGGCCGTGGTGACCGGGGCCAGCGCAGGCATCGGGGCCTGCATCGCCTCGGACCTCGCCAAGGCGGGCATGGTGGTCGTCGGGGTGGCCAGGAGGAGAGACCGGCTGCAGGTGAGGACGCAATCTGTCTGTCTGTGGTAGTTTGGGAGCAGTATTGCCTAGGTTAATCAAAACAGTCACAAATGTTTTTGAAAAATCGTGTTTTAAGCCGACTTTAAGCAGCCACTGCGTCGATCCGAGGCGGTATTTTGTCCTCCCTCAACGGGCAACTGGTCTTTGGACCTTCCTTAAGCATGCCTTTGTTACGGAGTGCGATTATCTGCCTTAGTTTGGGAGCAGTATTGCCGCAAATTTGATCAAAACGGTCAGAAATGTCTTCGAAAAATCGCGTTTCGGGCCGACTTTAAGCATCCACTGCGTCTGATCCGAGGCGGTATTTTGTCCTCCCTCAACGGGCAATTGGTCTTTAGGCCTTCCTTAAGCATGCCTTTGTTACGGAGTGCGATTATCTGCCTTAGTTTGGGAGCAGTATTGCCGCAAAGTTGTTCCCGCCAGTGCTCGGCCAGCCGGGGAATTGCCGCGACCCCAGGCGACCCCAGCCACCTCGCCGCGATCACTCGAAATTTTTTCGCGACCCCAACGTTGGGGACCGCTGCAGTGTCTTGACGCTATTCTCCCTGCCAGGACCTGGCCGCGTCGCTGAAGGCGTGTGGCGCGACGGGCCGCCTGGAGGCGGTGCAGGCCGACCTGTCCAGCGTGGAGGAGGTGCGGAGGGTGTTCCAGTGGGTGGAGGACAACCTGGGCGCCGTCTCCGTGCTCGTCAACAACGCCGCTGTCATACATCACAAACCAACTCAAGGCAAGATCTGGTCATGGCATGCAATTTCCTAAACTCGAAAATAAAGTTTTAAACAATTGAGATATTTTGTATGTTTGAACCTTAGAATTGGATTTAACGAAGATACAGAATATTATCGCCACCAACTTGACTGCAGTCACGGTCGGTTGCAAGGAGGCCATCGGAAGCATGAAGAAGCACGACATCAAGGACGGGCACATCATCACCATCAACAGGTAAAGTCTGCAGCCGCCGGACAGTGGGCCAAGACCGGTGGAGGCGGCCAAAGCTCTGGACGCGCTTTGAGCAGGGTTGGCAACCATTAACGAAATTCATTTTCGCACTTTCTCAAATATCTCCGGAACGGGCTGTCCGATCTGCGTCTTGTTTTCAGCCTATGGTAGGTCAGATTTTTTCCAACAATCGGTATACACATGAGGATCTCCTACAAATTTCGACTTCTTTGATTTTTTTTTCATTTTTCAACTGAATTATCAAAATATAAACGTTATTACAATTATGATAAAAGTTAAAAAGTGGTGAAGGAGTCTACATACATGAAAGAGGCAGAGAACAACAAATTTCGGCAAAGGACTGATCTACCTTATGCCGATAGTAGGACCTAATTAGACCGCACATTCCAGAAATACAGTGAAAACTTAAAAATTAATTTCGTTAATGGTAGCCAACTCTGGTTTTGAAAGAGCAGGACACGAAACGAACGCGTCACCCCACCTTGTGTTGGCAGTGTGGCGGGGCACGTGGTCATCAACAGCCCGCTGATGTCCCTTTCTCTCTACTCGTCGACCAAGCACGCCATCACCGCCCTGTGCAGAGGCGTGCGTTTCGACGTGCAGAGGATCCCCGGCTTCAAGATCCGAGTCACGGTAAGCTCGCTGAGTATTACCATTTTCCTGTTTTACCATTTCAGAAAATGCAGGATAAATTCTAAAATCACGTCAATTATTGCACGCAAAAAGTTTTAGATACAACCTATTCAAGTTGCTTCTCGCGTAGACGGCCTAAAATGAAGATTTTTGTCAATTTCCGCAGAGCCTGAGCCCTGGAGCCGTGGACACGGACATGCTTCCTCGGCAGTACGTCAAGTCCTTCGCTGATCCCGAACGCATCCTCAAGCCTTCCAACGTGTCCAACGCCGTCCTGTACGCTCTCGCCTGTCCCCCGTCAGTCGAAGTAAGGCTTTTCATCGACAAAGTCACTGTGCGTTTGGGGCTCTGGAAAACAGTGTTGCTTTTGCAGATCACCGAACTCACCATCCAGCCGATCGGAGAGGCGTGGTAGCCGCGGCCCATCTACCGAGGTAGGACCCTCGCCGCTAGGTCTCCGCGCACGCCTATCTCAGCAGAGACGCAGCGCCTTCCGCGGACCCAGCCTGCCGAATGAGGCGCCCACTGCTGGCCTTGGCAGAGTGCGACTAGGCTAGGCAGCGTGACGAGGCGGCTTTCGCAACGCCGTCGCGGTTCTAGCGCTGACTCCAAATTTGCCTCCAATTAACAACCGACACGAAGAGCAGACGAAAACGAAATACATACTACTGTCCATGACAGGCTGCTGCTACACACCTCCGTTCCGGTATTCTTAGCTCTTAATTGTAATAATGTTTTTTTATTATTAAAGTTGAACAGTGTTCACAAAATCATCTCACAAACATATATATTTATAAACTGTTTTAAACTCGTAAAAAAATTATCACGCACATGTCGTTGGTCCCGAACAGAGACGTAAACAACTGCTCACTGGCCCGCGCGTCGCTCTCGGACGTAGTTGCGAAGCGTGGTGCAATATTCGCCTGCAACGAAGAGTATTAATGAGTTCAAGATTACTTTGGGAGTTAAACATAGCAGAAAATCTTTTGGCACTCCTTACTCTTGATATTCCATTCCTTTTCGGGGCAATTCTGTAAGAAGCATTTCGTCTTTTACTAATACTGTTGTGATTGCCAATCGTTTTAGTTTTAAGTTCTCAGAATACTTGCTGCCTGGAGTTCTGCCCACAAGCAATAGCTCATGTCGAGGTACTGGTCAGGACAGGACACCGCTTCAGATGAACTCCGTTCAACCGCAACTGGCGTCAAAGTGTGAGAAGTACTCAAGAAACATTTCCCCTGTCGATTTTAATAGTTCCCGTCTGCACCACTACTCACGTGTTTCCGAGCACTTTGTGACGGCTCTGTCGTAAAGGTCCGCCCTCCATTCCAGCGATTCTGAAGTGCGGTAGAACTCTCGCAGTCTAGCAGTCGAAATGTTTCCGTCGGTGTCCACCTATGCACGAAACACGACACTGAAAGTTAAATCACAAAAAAAAATGAATCCAACAAGAAGCCAGAAGGGAGGAAATAGTTTGGCTCACCACTTGCCGGGCCCTCCACAGACACTGATGCACGCACTGGAATCAAGGGAAGTACAAGGTCCGAGAAATGCGCGAGTCAAAACACTACATCAAAAACCAAAGCACCTTTTCTTACCAAAATTTTATGTTGTAAGTCTTGGGCACTGTCACAGCTGAAATGGTTCAGACTCAGTCCGGACTCTGGAACGAAAATGTTAAAAGATACAGAAAAATAAATATCAAAGAAAATTTTTACATTTATAAGCTTGGTTCTTTTCTCGAACGAACCTGTATCACTCGTGTTGAACACGCGGTTGTAGCAGAATTCCCGGAGTGCATCCTGCTTCAGCAAGACGGCTTCTTCGTAGCGACCACAGCAAACCTGGAACAAACGCATCACTTGTGTCTCCTACACTGAGAAACATCGTTTTGTGGGAAATTTGGATATTCCCAGGACATTCCTATTTGGGTCTCCCAGGCGCCTGACGGAGACAGGGTAGGCAACCGGCCGCACAGCCCCGTCCTGATCCTGATCGTCTGCCTACCTCGGCGCCTGACGGACGCCGGGTAGGCAACCCACCGCACTGCTCTGTCCTGTGTCTGCCTACCTCGGAGGCGCTAAACAGAGACCGGGCATGCAACCCACCGCACTTCGACTCTCGCAAACAACAATCTCCGTGCCGCACACCTGTTCCTGGAAGGGCATGTATCCGGGGTCCTCGTCCACGCCGTCCAGCTGCTCTTCGGAGGCCACGGGCAGCTTGGAGATGCCGTTGCTTATGTCCACCTCCTCCGCGTCGTCGTCGGGGACGCCCGTCGGCGGCATCGTTGTCGGCGAGGTCGCCATCGAGGTCGCCGTCGAGGAGTCCGGCGTGGCCGTGGGGGCGCTCTCGGGGTCCAGCACCATGCGGTCGTAGCCCCTGGAGCTGGAAAGCCCGTCCGGGTGCGTGAGCCGAGGGAAAGCGACATCGGCCATGTAGCGTGCCCACTGCGTCGTTCGTCCCTTACTAGTATCCGCCGTAGCCGCCGCCGTAGCCACCGCCGTAGCCACCGCCGTAGCCGCCGCCGTAGCCACGTCGACGGCCGTAGCCTCGTCGGTAGCCCCTGCCGTAGTAGCCGCCGTAGCCTCCGTAGCCTCCGTAGCCTCCGTAGCCGCCGTAGCGCCGGTACCCCCTGTAGCCGCGCCGGCGGTAGCGGCAGTAGCCGTAGTAGCAGTAGCGGTAGTACTGCGGGTAGTAGGGCCGCCACCACGTCTTGGCGGACTGGTTCACTCCGGGCGGCACCTCCCAGCCCCACTGGAACTGCGGGGCCCGGCCGCGCCGCGTCGGGTACCACCGCGCCACCAGCACTCCACCCTGACGACAACCACCGCACTCTTAGCGCAGGCCCTCCCAGAAACCACTGCGGTCTTCACTGGTCGAACTGAAGCGTATGCGTTTCTTGAAGCGCGGTGGTTGCTTCGCATAGCTTCGATTAATGCTCCGTTCCTGTCCGTCTAAAACTTTCTTCTCCGGATTGATTTCAATCAAACGTAAATTCTTCAAGCGTCGTTGCGTGCTGGAATGAAGCGCACGACTACGCTCCAGTTTTACCAGTGTTGTGACGAAAAGGGCCTTCCACCCACGAAGCGACATCTGTCAGGAATCTGGCGTTGTTTCACGCGAGAAGACGCACCTTGTGGCGAAAGCGCGGTCGGTCTCGACGGTCCGCGCCACTGTCTTTCTCGTACTTCCAGGGTCGTAGGACGTCATCCACTTGCTCCAGCAGCTGGCGGTCTGCGTGTACACAACAAAAATCGTAACCCAACGTAAAACTCATCTGCAACACTCAGCAGGCCAGAAGACCGTTGGAGGCGGTCAAGATCCCAGGCGCCTTTTTGAGCTCCAGAGCCACTAAATGGGACTCCAACCGAACGTGTGACCCCACCAATGGATTGCTCCGAACGCGGAATTCATTGGTGGGGTCACAAGTTCGGTTCGAGTCCTGTTTAGCGACTCTGGAGCTCAAAACGCGTCAAGAGTTTTGGCCGCCTTCTTTGGCCGCCTCCACCGGTATTCTGGCCCGCAACACAATTAACGCGTGCACTCACTGTAAAACTCGTCGTCGAACTGGTACTGGGCGGCGGTGGCCGCGGACACCACGGCCAGGACCGCGGCCAGGGCGAGGCGGGTCATGCTGCAGCAATGCGCGTCCACGGCGGAGTGCGTCCAAGCGCCGTCCAGCCGACCATTAAGTACGTCACACGCCATGCCGGTCACTGACTGACAGATGGCACGTCGAATGGGAACATGACGCACGCCGTTTTAGCTTCATTTTTTATTTCCATTTTTTCATTTCCTCCGCGGGATGCATCAGCCCGGGAAGTGAGACACATTCGAAACGAAGTGATTGTTGTTGTCGACGAGCCGGGCGGCTGGGCGACGCACCTGGTCCAGTAATGCGTTGTTTGTACTGGAGGCACCCGTCGCTCTGTCTCTCTCGCGCCCCTGCGGGACGCCCCGTGAGTGCGAGGGAGACAGAGCGACGAGGCGCCAGGCATAATCCCGTTTCGCGACCGTCGTTCCTGAAATAGCATCGCGCTGCGTGTTGCGAGGCGCGCCGTTTGACGAAAAATGAGGTTGGGGGACTTCCCTGCGGTGTGCCGGACGAAAGCCGGATCGGGCCGGACTCGAAGCCAACGCGCAGTGGGCCATAAGAGCGGTGGACGCGTTTTGAGCTCCAGAGTCGCGAAACAGGACTCGAACCGAACGTGTGACCCCACCAATAGATTCCGCGTTCGGAGAGCAGTCCATTGGCGGGGTCACACGTTCGGTTCGAGTCCTATTTAGCGACTCTGGAGCTCAAAACGCGTCTAGAGTTTTGACCGCCTCCGCCGGTCCTCTGGCCCACTGTGCAACGCCGCCAACGCCAGCACCGTCGCATCGTACGGTACAAACTCCGCACCTGCTTCGTCGGTTTTCTGGAACGGTGGTGCTCCTTCAAGCCCTTGGACGTGGCTTTACCGAGAAATCCCATCGCAGCGAGCCCTTTCCGAGAAACGTACTCGGTTTTCAGGACTCCGGATGACATTTACCCGCTAAGCGCGGCTTGTTTTTGTTTGCCCGAGCCACACACCAGTGTCGTGCCGCTTTGCCTTGGCGCGTGGGTCGGATATAAAGTTGCCATGCTCCTAGATACAGCAAGACAGATTTTTCAACATTTATTTAATATGTTGAGCATTCCGTGTCCAGCAGGCGGTGGATCGAAGCTTTTCATGCGGATCGTAGATCACAAGAGCCTAATGGGCGGAGCTACAAACTACACTTTGCCACATCATTTGATTCGAGAGTTCCCGACACGACACACATCGAAAAATGGACACGACAAAGCACTCCGTGAGAGAGTAAAAAATTTAAATGGACAACAGTAATGGGCACCATCCCTGGCTGCACCAAGGGCACTAAAGAAGATTTTCTTAATTTTTTTCAAGTTGCCACACTTTTTGAGTGCAGCCAACCTTTGTCCTTGCCGCCCTGTTGACTGCCACACTTTTTTTAGCGCTGCCAACCTTTGGTCTTACCGCCAGACTGCCGACATCTAATCTAGGGCCCCGGTATTTAGCAGCGTAGTATAAAGGCACGGCACGCGTCCGCAGCACGCGGCAGCAGCCGTGCACTGGTCGGGAAGCTGCTCAAACCAACAACCATGAGGGCTTCTGCCGTCCTGCTGGCCGTGGGCCTCGCCGTGGTAAGGATTGCAAACCCCATTTGTGGCAACCATGGCAGAATGAGCGAAAAGACCGGTGGACGGGGCAAAAATTCTAGACGCGTTTTGAGCTCTAGAGTCGCTAAATAGGACTTGAACGAAGCGTGTGACTTCGCCAATGGATTCCTCGTTCGGAGAGCTATCGCACGTTCACACGTTCGGTTCGAGTCTAATTCAACGAATCTTGGCCGCCTCCATCGGTCTTGCTGCGCATGGCGTTGCCCTGACTGAGGCTGTCCCGGCAGGTGGCGGTGCTGGTGCGGCCCGCCGAGGGTGGCCTCCGCGCCAAAGCCCGCACCCTGCAGCGGAAGAAGCTGGCCCTGGGCCTGGGCGCGACCGCCGACACCCAGGACTGCGCCGGCCAGACGCAGCGCTGCGTGGACTGCTCCACGGTGCTGCAGTGTACCAGGCTGGGACAGGTGTACCGGCCCCTGCGCACCACGGCCTGCCCCGCCGCCACGCCCTACTGCTCGGCAGGTAGGCAATTCGGAGCCATCTCCTGCTTCACAGCGGGCCAGGAGGCGGCCAAAACTCCAGACGCGTTTTGAGCTCCAGAGTCGTCGCTAAACGGGACTCGAATCGAGCGAGTGGCCCCACAAATGGATTCCTCGTTCGGAGAGCAATCCTTTAGTGGGGTCACACGTTGGGTTCGAGTCCCATTCAGCGACTCTAGCGCTCAAAACGCATCCGGGATTTTGACCGCCTCCACCGGTCTTCTGGCCCTCTGTGCGCTTCAGCCTGCACTGTAAAAGCGTCTTCGTTGGCAGGCGCGTGCGTGGCCACCCTGTCGGACGACGCGTGCATCGCGCCGCCCGCCGCGTCCACCGCCTTCACCTGCAACGGCGACGGCTACTACCCCGACCCGTCCAACTGCCGGCGCTACTGGCTGTGCGTGGCCGGCAAGGCCTACCAGTACTCCTGCAACGACTTTGCCGGCACCGTGTACAGCCAGCGGCGCGCCATGTGTGTGCCCAGGTGAGACTTACTTCCTCTGGAAACTCAAGAGTTTTGCACATAACCTACTTCAGTTTGAGACACTCGACTCTCCAGCCTCTCCAGTGGTGCATTAAGTTTGAGTACACTGGTAGCTTCACCTCTTGGCGCATTGCAGCTCCGAGGCGACGTGCTCCACGGTGGCCTGCTCCAACGCCCTGGTTGGCGTCTACCAGCGCTTCCCCCAGGACCCCGAGGTGTACGTGGTGTGCCGCGACGCCGTGGCCGCCAACGCTCTGGTGGCCGCCTGCCCGCCCAACTACACCGTGGACGCCGCCACCGGGGACTGCGTGCTCACGTGCCTGGCGGAGGGCCGCCTGGCGGACAGGGACAACAACACCAGGTAGGGACGCCCAGAACGAGGACGTCCAGCGCACAGTGGACCAGAAGACCGGTGTAGGCGCCCTGGGTGAGGCGCCCATGGGCGATCCATGGTCGGTCCATGGGAAATTGAAAGCGGATATCTATGGACAGTCCATGGACAGTCCATGGACGGCCCATGGAGGGTCCACACTGGCTGCATATTGCTCTGGCAAAGTCCTCTCACTATTCAACAGTCTTTCCAAGTCCGAATTATATGGTGGGCTCTACATGAACTTTTCGCGCTTCACTCAATTCCAAATTCAGATTTTGTTTCGGACAAACGGTTCAAAAGTTAAAAGGGTTTTGTGAAAATTAATTGGAGACTTAGATGCACGAGGAAGCCATTGTCAATTGGCCGTCCATGGACCGTCTGTGGATGACCATTGGTTGCCCATTTGTTATGGATGACCCATGGGCCAACCATGGATTGTCCATGGCCTGTCCACGGATCGACCATGGTCACCCCTTCACGACCATAGGCACCAATGGATTCACCATGGGTGTCTAAGGTTGCAGTGTGGACGGACCATTGGTCGCCCATGGGCGCCTCACCCAGGGCGGCCAGAACTCTAGATGCGTTTTGAGCTCTAGTGTCGCTAAATGGAACTCGAACCGAACGTGTGACCCACCGATGGATTGCTCTCCGACCGAGGAATCCATTGGTGGAATCACACGTTTGGTTCGAGGCGCGTTTAGCGACTCTGGAGCTCAAAACGCGTCTAGAGTTTTGGCCGCCTCCACCGATCTTCCGGCCCACTGTGCAACGAGAGTCCGTTATCTATTCGCCAAAATTCGGCCAGAAATTGATCATAGAGTATTTTTTGACCAGATACTACGAGTGCGTCCAGACCGGCACCAACACCTTCTCCCAGCCGCGGCTGCTCATGTGCCCCGAGGGCTCCACCTACAGTGCGGACAGGCAGCGCTGCCTGAGCGGCAACGAAGACAACCCGGAAGACCCCGCCGAACCCGCCGCCAAGGGATACAGTGAGTACACTCACTGAGTTACCAAAGCAAAACTAAACCAGAGTAGATCACTAAACAACTTCCAGACGAGGAGTACTACGAGCCCAACGACAACATCCCCGAGTCGCAGTACGACATCCCCGCAGGGCTGCTGATCGGGGCCGCCAGTGCTGCGTACCAGGTGGAGGGCGCGTGGAACGAGTCAGGTGGGGCTCAATAGTGCTTCCCTTGCCAGTTTTGCACCCTAGCCGCACCTTGTTAGACTCATCTTCGTGATTCCAGACAAGTCCCCCAGCATCATGGACGTGTTCTTCCACTCCCGCCCCTCCTTGGCCAACGGGGACGTCGCCGACGACTCCTACCACAAGTACATGGATGACGTCCAGATGCTCAGCGACATCCAGGTGAGTTTGAACAGTCAGGGATGCAAGTCAAGGGTAGGCGCTAATTCGACCAGTGTGGAATCTGCCACCTATCTTGCCTGATGTATTTGTCTCGCTTCTGCAGCTCCAGTTCTATCGCTTCTCCATCAGCTGGTCCCGAGTGCTGCCCCAGGGCGACAGCGCCCACCCCAGCGCAGTGGGGACCCAGTACTACAACGAGCTGATCGATGCCCTGATTGCCAGGGGCATTCAGCCGGTGGTGCGTGCCCACATCACTTCGTATTTTCAAGGATTTTAAACAGTGGATCCGGAAGCAATAAACGCAACCTCTTTTGTCTCCCCAGATCACCCTCTACCACTGGGATCTTCCCCAGGTCGTCCAAGACGACGGTGGCTGGCTCAACTCCGACATCCAGGACAAGTTCGTCGACTACGCCTCTTACTGCTTCCAGACTTTCGGTGACCGGGTGCGTAAAATCTGGCACAACCAGTCGTTGCTGTGATGCAGCCATGCTGACGTCGTTGGTTTGCTTCAGGTGAAGACCTGGATCCTCTTCAATGAGCCCATGAGCCAGTGCGTGTACGGGTACGAGCTGCCTGGGATCGCACCGGCCGTGAGCAACCCCGGCTTCGGCGGCTACCTCTGCAGCCACAACATGATCATCGCGCACGGCAAGGCGTACCGCGCCTACCAGCAGAACTTCGCCTACCAAGGCGGTAAGAACACGCACGCACTCGGTGACGCGTCACACAGTGGGCCAGAAGACCGGTGGAGGCGGACAAAATTCTGGACGCGTTTTGACCTCCAGAGTCGCCAAACGGGACCGAACCAAACGTGTGACCCCACTGATGGATTGCTCTTCGAACGAGGAATCCACTAATGGGGTCACACCAGATTTATGCTTAGCGACTCTGGAGGTCAAAACGCGTCTAGAAATTTGGCCGCCTCCACCGGTCTTCTGGCCTTGTGTCTGTCGCTGCGGACGGACTTTAAACGCCACTTGGGTGGCAGGGCGGCTGGGCTCGGCCATCAACATGGAGTTCGCCGAGCCGCTGACAAACAAGCCGGAGGACGTCGAGGCTGCCGAGCGCTACCGCCTCTGGAGGTACGGCTGGTGGGCGGACCCGCTCTTCTTCGGCGACTACCCCGAGGTCATGAAGAACATCATCGGCAACCTGAGCGCCGCCGAGGGCCGCGCCACGTCCAGGCTGCCGACCTTCACCGACGAGGAGAAGACGATCGTCCAGGGTGAGTCCACTCCTCGAAATCTAACCAAACGCCAACCTATACTTCCATGGGGAAAGTGGACCGATAAGCCATAATGCTGTTGTTTGGCAGGTGCGATGGACTTCCTCGGCCTCAACCTGTACACCGGCATCCTCGTGGCCGACCGCACCTCCACGGAGACCCTTTCGGCGGGGTACTTCAACGACATTGGGGTTGAGACCTCCACCGATCCCAACTGGATCCAGAGTGCCAGGTCCTCCTTCCCGGTGGGTGTCAGGCATTGTCTTCACGGTGAAGCCAGACTTTCTCTACTTTCGGGTGAAAAGCAATGCTAAGGTTGACTTGGTGACAGGTGACTCCATTCGCTCTTGCTGACGGAGTGAGGTGGGTGAAGAACCGCTACAACAACTTCCCAGTGTGGGTGGCAGAGAACGGCTACGCCGGGGCAGCGGACGAAGGCACCAAGGACCAGAAACGCATCGGCTTCTACAGCGTGAGTTTAACAGGCATAAAGAGTGTATACTGTTGTTGGCTCAAAACTTACTACGGCTGTGTCTAATTCCTCAAGGGCTACATGCGAGGCCTGATGCAAGCCATCAACCGGGATGGGTGCAACGTGATTGGCTACACTTGCTGGAGCCTTGAAGACAACTTGGAATGGCTTGACGGATACGAGTAGGTTCACCAACTGCCCACCTCGCAGAAACATGTCCCTTGAAAAATACATTAAAATTAAACCATTGCCGCTATTCCTGTTGCAGAAGCAAGTTCGGCTTGGTCTACGTCGACTTCAACGATCCCAACCGCCCAAGGACACTCAAGGACTCCGCCAAGTTCTTCCAGGAAACCCTGACAAGCCGACACGTTTCTTATGTTAAAGCAACGTAACAAAATGTGGGCTCCACCCCCTTGAAATTAAATACGGCTACTTCGTGCCTAATAAAAGTTCATATTTTTGCCAGAGTTAAATTGGTGTACGTTTCTCTGTGCTACTCATAAATAACCAAATACAAATTTTCAATAAGAATGAAACCACTATCGATGGTACTTTGACACTGAACTTGACTTTCCTGTCCTTATCTGCAGCTGCGCATCAAGGTCAAACAGACCGAAGGAAATCGCACGAAAGGCTCGAGCTTTTTGTTCATTCACTCCCTGGCTTAAAGTGTGAAGTTGAGCGTGACGCAGGTATACAAAGTAGACTCATCATAACTATTTATTCAATCAATCTCCTTCAACAGTACTTCAGAAGACAGACAATAACATGAAAAGCCGCGCACGGAAATTGCGAATCGAGGAATAAAGTAGATTAGGTCCTCTCGACGAAATCACTTAGGGATATTGATTTGCTCGTGGTGGTCGCCTTATCTCTGACGTCACTGCTCGCAAATGACGTTTCTCGGCCAATCGCACGTCTGAAGCTGGTAATTAAAGAGCAGAATGCTGGGGCAGGGCCTGACCTTGCTTCTTCCCGAATAGCACGCCTCGTACTTGCGGCAGTCCCCGGCCACAGGGATCAGCAGGGACTCCAAGTCCCCGGTGCAGGACGTCGGTGCGGGCACGGGGGGCCAGACGGGGGCAGGCACCACGGTCACCTCGGTGGTCGAATTTGAATCTTCTGTGGTTGACACGTCAGACCAAGTTGTCTCGTTTTCTGCGGTAGAGTCGGTTTGAGTCGATTCTTCGGATGTCGTGGAGTCATCGGTTGTTCTTAGCTCTTCTGGTGTTGTGGCAGAGTCATCTGCAGTTGTTCCTTCTGCTCTCAAACTGCGCTTAAGAGTTGCAGGGCACTCCACGTTGCGTGGCCAGTCGCAAGTCTGCTGCTGGTAGCTGAATCTCAACGTGCTGGGACACCTCATCAGAGCGCTCCTGCCCGAGTAGCACCAGAGGTATGAGCCACACTGCCCAGGCACGGGGATGAACAGGGACGCCATTTCGGGCGTGCAGGAGGTCGGCACCGGCCTTGGAGGCCAGGGGGCGGGGGTGGGGGCCGCGGTGGCAGTCGTTGCCTCTTCTGTGGTCGACTCCTGGGTAGGGGTCGCAGGTTCCTCAGTAGGAGACACGTCAGGGGTTGTTGCTGGCTCCTCTGAAGGAGAAACATCTGGGGTCGTTGCTGGTCCATCAGATGGTGACACCTCAGGGGTTGTTGCTGGCTCATCAGAGGGAGACACCTCAGGGGTTGTTACTGGCCCCTCGGAGGGAGAAACCACAGGGGTTGTAGCTGGCTCCTCAGAGGGTGAAACATTTGGGGTTGTTGCAGGCTCATCAGAAGGAGACACGACAGGGGTCGTCACCGGCTCATCAGAAGGGGACGCCTCAGGGGTTGTTGCTGGTTCATCAGAAGGTGAAGCGGAAGGGGTAGTTACAGACTCATCAGAAGGTGAAGCGGCAGGGGTAGTTACAGGCTCCTCAGATGGTGAAGCGGCAGGAGAGGTCGCTGGCTCAACAGAAGGTGAAGCGGCAGGGGTAGTTGCTGGCTCATCAGAAGGTGAAGCGGCAGGTGACGTTGCTGGCTCATCAGATGGTGAAGCGGCAGGAGAGGTCGCTGGCTCAACAGAAGGTGAAGCGGCAGGGGTAGTTGCAGGGTCATCAGAAGGTGAAGCGGCAGGAGACGTCGCTGGCTCGTCAGAAGGTGAAGCTGCAGGAGATGTTGCTGGCTCATCAGAAGGTGAAGCGGCAGGGGACGTTGCAGGCTCGTCAGAAGGTGAAGCTGCAGGAGATGTTGCTGGCTCATCTGATGGTGAAGCGGCAGGTGACGTCGCTGGCTCGTCAGATGGTGAAGCAGCAGGTGATGTCGCTGGGTTTTCTGAAGTCGATGGCGCTTCCGTCGTTGCGGGTATCACTGCGGGTATCACTGCGGGGCAAAAGGCGTCACAACGACTTGGCTCATTAAGTTTGTTTCACCTTAATTTTTTCTTTCACTCGCAACAACTATGGCTATAATCATATCACCAAGTACACCCTCTACATTGTTTTTATAGCCCCTGCATGTGCACAATGTTACCTACCGCTAATTTTCACACGCATATTGTTCTTCCAGAGATCGGGTCGCACTCGCACCTGAGTCTGGGACTCGTCTATGGAGACTGCTATGGGCTTGTCGGGGTGGCCCTGCAGCCACACATACAACTTTGCAGACTGGCGCTCGGCAACCAGGGTGTAATCTCCAGACTGGAGCTCATTGGAATTCGCAGGTGTGTGCTGTGCGAACAAAGGAGAGGCGTAATTTCACTGAGAATGAAAACGTCATGATCAATACCCAATTTTGGGCGAGGTTTACTTTCTCACCTAAATTTGGGCGAGGAAAGCATCCTCGCCCAATTTTGGGTGAGGAAGGGTAAGGGTGTATCAGCTCCATATAGCTTCATAGTATTATGACCCAAATTTGGGTAATAAAGAATTCCTCACCCAAAATTTTAGTCATGATCATGACTCTTTCATTCTCAGTGTTCAATGCTGTCGTGATCTACTCATTTGAAAGAGCGTGTGTCTTCGTCCGGGAACACTCACCGATGACTCTGTGGTGCAGTCGAAGCCCTTGGCGTTGCACTTGTTTCCCGCTGCGTAGGACAGCCTGCCTTGGGAGTCGAAGCCGTCCACGTACACCCTGGAGCAGGCCGTCTCGCTGCACGACAGGACCCAGACAGCGACGTAGTCTTCGTCGAAGGAGAAGGTCAGGTAGGCCTGGTAATCGAGGGCCAGCGCCACTGCATTGACTGTGACAGTCAAAATGACACATTTAATATATAACCAAGAGCACCTCTGCCGTAGAAATGAGGATAGTACAAAAAGACCCACTGACAGCCTCAAAAGTTCGTGCAGATAGCTAAACACCTACCTAGACACGCGCCGCTCGCCTCGTCGCTGCCGTCGGAACAGTCCGGCCGGCCGTCGCAGCGCGCCCCGACGTCCACGCATTCGCCATTGCCGCAGGTGAAGGACCAGTCCCCGCAGTCGTCCGCGCCTTCTGGACCACCAAACAACCAAACGACTTGATCCGAACAGTCCGACCAGAAAGTCGACCACACCATGTCAGTTTGAGCATGGACATCGTCAATTTCTGGCTGTGAAAGGCTACCCAAAAGGGCAGAAAACCGGGTTGGACCCTATAAACTGCGTGGGAAGGTTTACGCCAGACCGCGTCTTGTCGTAACAGGCTTCGCGATGTTTCGCTGCCTGTTCCTCCAATCCGCGCCTGGCGTACCTAGTAGGTACTACCTACCTTGGCCTGCGGCGCTAGCGTGCCTTCGGCAGGCAATAGCTTGTCCATCGTCGGTTACTTCTAACTTGTTGCATGCTGGGGGGCTCCGCCTCCAGACCCCCCTTCCTTCTAGGTAGAGTTGCTTCATCTACAGATAGCATGATCTTGACCCTTGTAACCTTTGAACTTATCGAGGCTGGGGGGCTCCGCTCCCCAGACCCCCCCATCTTCAAGACAATAGGCATCCTGCCTGCAGAAAACTCGATTTTTCGCCGTTTTTAGGTGTTTTTCGGCTATTAAAACTGAACCAGTTGAGCTACGATGGTGAGATTTCGCGTGTGCCGAGCCAAGGACATGCCTAAAAAGTGTGCAAAATCTCACCGAGATCGGCCGAGCCGTTCAGGAGGAGTAGTGCGGACAGACACACACACACACACAGACAGACAGACAGACAGACAGACAGACAGACAGACAGACAGACAGGAAAAACTTTTCAACCCCACTGGAGTAACAGGCTTTGCTATCGCTCAGCCAATAACTGTGCTTTAGAGCGAGTGCTTCGGTCTCTTCCGTTGGAACTCGTCTCACCTGCCGCGAGCGCGCAGCACCCCAGCAGGACGGCGAGGCTGGCCAGGAGGGCGGTGGTTCTGACCATGGCGATGGCGGCCCTAGAACTGCCGCCGAAGTCATTCGCTCCGCCACTCGCCACCAAGACAGAGGGACGCCTTTGATAGTGACGTCGTCCCAATATGCGCGGAATTTTCCAAGTGCTTTTGAAGGGTCGAGTGGCGCGTTTCCGCTTAAAGGCATGCACGGTTAGCGCGACTCCTTGAAAAACAAGGATGGTTTTTGAAAAACAAGGAAAGATGGAACACTTCAAGGAAGTTCCTTGGAAGTGTGCTCCCATTCCAAGGAGGCTCCCTTGTTTTCCAAGGCCAGTCCCTTGTTTTCTTGGACTCCAGACAAATTCCAAGGGCCCGCCTTGTTTTTGGGGTGCACTTCCAAGGGGACGCCTTGGTTGGTCTCTGCCGATTCAAGGAACCGCCTTGTTTGTCCGCAAAAGCTCGAGTTACGTCGTCGGCCACGTCATGAGGTCCCCGATGACGTCCCCCTGGGGTTCACCATGACGACCCCCATGTTTCTCCGTGCCGTTGAGGCTGCCGGGTCTCACAGTGGCCAACGCCGAAAACCGTTTTCTTCTACGTCCAGTACTTTCGGAGATACGAGGACGTACCACGAGGCCGCCGTCCAGGCGGAGGAGGAAGTGGTGATTTTTTCGAGGCCAAAGCAGCTCTGGCCACGAGCCTACTTGGTGTCCGGGACTTTTGACTTCGGAATCGGGTTAGGGGGGTGCCGGCCCACCTCGAAACCAAATTTGGTCAAGTTCCGGCCAGCCGTTTGTCCAGGATGGCGATAAACATCATCCAATCAGCAAAATAAGTCCAAAAATCCAGCTGTTTGACGCCATCCTGGACAAACGGCTGGCCGGAACTTGACCAAATTTGGTTTCGAGGTGGGCCGGCACCCCCCTAACCCGATTCCGAAGTCAAAAGTCCCGGACACCAAGTAGGCTCGTGGCCAGAGCTGCTTTGGCCTCGAAAAAATCACCACTTCCTCCTCCGCCTGGACGGCGGCCTCGTGGTACGTCCTCGTATCTCCGAAAGTACTGGACGTAGAAGAAAACGGTTTTCGGCGTTGGCCACTGTGAGACCCGGCAGCCTCAACGGCACGGAGAAACATGGGGGTCGTCATGGTGAACCCCAGGGGGACGTCATCGGGGACCTCATGACGTGGCCGACGACGTAACTCGAGCTTTTGCGGACAAACAAGGCGGTTCCTTGAAACGGCAGAGACCAACCAAGGCGTCCCCTTGGAAGTGCACCCCAAAAACAAGGCGGGCCCTTGGAATTTGTCTGGAGTCCAAGAAAACAAGGGACTGGCCTTGGAAAACAAGGGAGCCTCCTTGGAATGGGAGCACACTTCCAAGGAACTTCCTTGAAGTGTTCCATCTTTCCTTGTTTTTCAAAAACCGTCCTTGTTTTTCAAGGAGTCGCGCTAACCGTGTGACGCGCGGCGCGGACGGGGTGGGGCAGCCCTGGGCAGCCTGAGCACGGACGGCCCAGGACGCATGGACGCACATGGCCGGGCTTCGGACAACAAGCACATCCTTTTTCTGAAACGCCCTCAAGAGGTGGTTATCGCCCACTTACAGGAAGTGACGCTTTTGCCTTCTTTAGGAGATGCTTTTGGGGGCGCTGGCCCTCTTGAGGTCTCTGTTGGCACTGCCTGGCGTGGCCCCTGATGCTTCTCCCCGCCCTCTTTCCCTGGATCCACCCTTGCTGTGACGTCGTAGGGATGATGTCGCGTTCAGAAGGTAGGCAGCCAGGCCTCCATCACGGCGCAACGCTGCCGGGAGGGTAGGCAACACAACTGGCACCCTCGCAAGCCGCCGTCGTGGTAGGCAACACAACGGGCACTGAGTGATGTACTACGTACACTCGCCTACTCGCAGTGAGAAAGAGGCGCAGGGTGAAAACGAGTGAAAATGTCGATGTGTGTCTGATCACACTAGGACGACAGGAGAGAGGATGGACACAAAAGAGGCACATACATGTGGGAAAATTTATTGGAGGCAAAGTTAAATTTATAGTTTCACATGCAAACACACATTATCAAAAGGTATAATAAATAATATTATGGCAAGGTGACAAATCGGATCCAAAACATTTGTAAGAAAATATTTGAATTTTACACATATCTGAACTTGGGAGCATTTTTTATTTATTTTTATTTTTTTCATTTTTTTGTAAAGGTATCATCATAGCACTCACTTACCAAGGTAAAGGGGATAAATGTAGCTTATTATTTTCAGACCTCAGTTCTTGGAATGCACACAGACTAGTACTCTGCTTACCCTGCCCAATATAAGAAAATACACTCTTAAAACCAGGAATGATGCACACTCCACCAGAAGAGGCACATCGCAATTACTACTTCAACTGCAATCAGCCTCGTCATTACATTCACATTTCGATATGTATATCTTCAGCATAACTATCAGTCTAACTGCTGCGATGAACCATTAAGAGAAAAATAACAATACAGTTCCCAAGATACCATTTGAAAAAAGTATATTTATATTTCAATGTAATTTTGCAAGCAGAGATGCCCCACAAAAGGAAATAACAACCCTGCTTTGTTGCTGTTTCTGATGTTGTTCGATTATCAAAAAGGACTCGAGTCACTTATAACCAGAGTAATCAGACACAGATTGCCAATTCATGAAGTACAGTTGATATATATGACACCAATTAGACACAACAATAGAAGCATCACAAATTCTTTGGTCTGATAACTATCACCTTTGATTGACAGAGTAGTGTGCAGAATTTCCACTCAAATTATGTGGGCTTGGGCAATTAACCACTCAGCTACAAATGATGGAGTTCTTGACAAAGATGAAACACACATGGTGTGAATATAACAGCGTGGGGAAACAGCTGTAGTGCATTTTTAACAGGTGATTCAACAAGTGAAAAATTTTACAGAGAAGAACCAAGTAACATCATTGTTAGTTTATAGAGAAAGCAAGTAGCAACAGTGCTTTTGAAACTGCTGTTCATTGAGGAAGTCTTAGGAAATTAAGATATAGTGACTGTAAATCATAATAAATGCAAGACTGGCATAGTGACTTGCAATCAACAAGTTTTTCAAGTTGCTCACAACTTTGCACTATGTTTCTAGAAACAAAATTAGGATTCAATTTAGGACTTTGTGTGTTCAAACATCATAATACTGCAAATGATTCAAATAATCATTAAAACAATTATCATACACATGGCACGTTGATAACTTCCATCAATGTTTTGAGTTCAGAACACTTCATACACTACAAACTACTTCCTATATAATGATTGGAAAAAAGCTGAAAGCTTCCCTTATCTCTGTTGCCATAACCATGGAATTCTTTGGAAGTCTATTTACCAGCCTATGATATGACTTACAACACTACAGAAATAAAAAAAAATCTTCAGTGCAATGTCACTTGAAGTGGAATTATGTACAAGTTTTAAAGTTTGGATCATATATGCTGTCTATCACTACTCTAGTTCATTCAGACTTTTTGCTTTCTTAATCAGACAATGTTTTGGAATGCTTTTGATTACACATGTAATTTTTGGTAATACGCATCTACAATAAATGAGATCACACAGGTGTGGAAAGTTCCAGGTACAAGCAAATACTGGAAATTGTACTTCTGGCATCAAAGACAGGAAGCATTACACATTCCTGTCTAAAAATAGTCATACAAATTATTTTTTTTTACTGCTTACAGAGAAATGGAACCGTAAAGTATATCTGAAATATATATCACATAAGCTCCAAGGGAATATCGGCACACAAAAAATATTTTCTAATCTAACATGTCTGGAATGACTATCATTACACCTCATCCAAATTTTACTTAAATAGAACTCTTGACAATAAAAAGTCTTACACACACACACACACACAAACACATTTCAAATGGTCTAAACCAATCATGAAATTAATAGCTGACTTCAAATTTGGAAAGCACAGCTGCAGAGTGGAAAATAATTGTACAGAAAGTATTCGTTACAGTTAGATGCAAGAAGATGTGGTTCAATGAATGGAAGATACGATACGGAAACAGTCATTAGATATAAAATAAATACCAATTTATATCCAAGTAACACATAAATTTTCTTTCTTTTTGGTAACAGTCTCATGTAAATCAGGCTCCAAGCAGAACCTTGTGATCCAACAAAAAAGTTACTAATGGCAGCGATTAAAGCAAAGGCATAATAAAACCCAATCTTGGCATTCTGATTTCAATCCTTCTTGACTATGATGGAGGACTGATACTTGGGTAACACACTACATGAATAAGGGACAAAAGGAAATGGTCACACAATAATGTCACTTAAAAATAGTTACCACGTAATATTACTTATTTCAATTCTGAATTGTACGACTACACCATTACACACTACCGTAGAAACACACTCAAAAACGATCCATGCAAAATAGTACTTGTTTACACTGTATGTACATGGCCTTAAAATCTAACTCAGTTCAAGTATTGCACAATGGTTAAAATTAAAGAATCATCACTCTTAATAACGATTTGGTCATAGGCATTTGGTCATTCAAATGGCAAGTCAATAATTGCAAAACTTGCTTACTGTTTGGCACATAGCAAAGTAATCTTTGGGATTATTTTTGTGAGTGACCCACCATAGACTGCTATGACTACATCCACACACGAGCTGATTCTCAAGTTAATTCTAAGATGTCAAAATAAAAGAGACAATCTATCTCCAAGACTTATTCTCTGGGGACATACAGTCAAAAGGGAAAAGAAACTATGAATAAATAAATTTAAAACTCAACTGAAAAGCACAAACAACAAAACTTATTAATGAAAGCATAAGTTCCAGTTATATTAAAATATTCCCATTTATCACAAAGTAAAAGAAAAGTCATAGAAGGACACCTCATATTTCCTTTCAAACCACCAGTGTCTTTACACAAACTGGTAAAGTTCTTAATAAATAATAATAAATGTGGTGTTTCTAACAGATAAAAATTAAAATAAAACAACAGAAACAACTTTTAAGAAACAAAACAATGTTTCAGATTAATTAAAATTCTAACAAAAGAGAATATTAGTATGCCATCCCCAGGCACAGATCACACATAAAGGGAAACATTCTCCCTCACATTTAAGAATAGAAGAAGTCCCCATACCAAAATACACACATTTTAAGATTATGTAGAATACAACATCTGGGTGAGAAAATATGTTCGAATGAAAGCATGAATTTGGCTTACAGCTGCTCCAGATCAGAAACCCCTCGAAAATTTGAGAGGAAATAAGTCCAACAAATGAGAGTCAACATTGATCCATGCACCTTAAAATCATTGATTTGCTGCCTTCTCTGATAATTGTCCACAAGCTTAATAAAACTACGACACACAATGAACTTCTGGGCTTGAATTTTGTTTTCATAAAATTGATGCAAGAAAAAAATACAAAATAAGACATCCTTTTTGTTTGACAGAATTCTAAATCAATCTATAGAAAAGCAGGGATTCAGAAGAGAAAAAATATCAGTCTAAAAATGTTGATTACAAAATAGTTTCTGATTTTTAAGTCAGTGGTCAAGTCTTTCCTAGCAGCTTTGCGTCTCATCTTTGGAAACATGAGGGAAAGCTTGGCATTGCGGAGGTGTCTTACATTACACAATAGTGCGCTTTGCAGCATTTGTATGACCTGAGTTTTGAAGTAATTGAATCTTACACAGCCTTCAAGGCAACCGGGAAATACCCTTTGAGTTGCAATGGATGCCCTATAGTTAATAGATAGACAAGTAGAAAAACAAGGAAGAAATAGTTTGATAATGAAGTCAAAAATCACTTCAGTTGAGTCTTGATCAATAGTTTGGCAAAAATATTCAACAATTTCATTGGTGGGCATTGATAGGCTCAGCTAGTTGAGTGACAACTGACTCAACAACATGGTTCTCTTTACTGAGGAAGTCTGATGGCTGATGATGGGTCACTTTGGAGCTGAGCTGCAGCAGCATATCAGCAGCGGCAATACTGTTACGAGGTAAGCTATCCAAACCACCATCATCTGACATTGGATGTCCCATCATAAACGCTTCAGGGTATGGGTCAGGATAAGAGTCTGCATACTAAAGGGGTGAAGAAAACAAGAATTACAATACAAACTAAATTTGTAGAGAATTCCAAGGTGAAAACTGAAGATTGGAAAAGTATATTTACCTTGCGTGGTCTGCCTCGGGGTCGTTTCCCAGCCAATGATGATACTAAAGACTTGGGCATTCTTGGTGCTCTCTGCAGGGGTCCTTGGATGTTGCTATTGTGGTGTCTTGTCACATGCTGCTTCACTTTATCCTGACGAGCAAATCGCTTACCACATGTAACAATAGGGCATTGGAATGGACGTTCTCCAGTGTGGGTTCTCTTATGGCGTTCAAGATGTGAAGACCGACCAAATGATAATTGACAAACATCACATTGATGAGGGCGGGGGTTGGTAGCCGTATGCATCTGAACATGACTGCAAAGACAAGAAAAGATTTGCTTATTGATTCCCTTATTGATATTTGAATGGACAAAAATAAGGTTGAGTTGAGACTCACGCTCGTAAGAGATCTGAAGATTTCAAATCCATGAAGCAGAAGGGACAAACCGTTGAAGGTGAGACCTTGGCGTCACTAGGAGCATCGCCATTCATCTCCTTTTGGATCACACCATTTGGTGTTTCACCCTCAGTGAAGGAAGACTCACATAAATAGCCTGAAATGGAGTATCAAAATATTGTATAAAATATCTCCTAATTTTGTTACTGAGCCCCACCTGCTGCTACTCTTAAGGCGAGGTTCGAAAGAAAAAAATTGGCAGTGGGCTTTATTTGAACTATAACAGTAACAAATAAATAGTAAAACTTACCCAGCCCTTCTTCCTCTCCCTCATCCTCCTCCCTGATGACCAGCTCTCCACTGTTTTCGTCTTGGTTCAAGTCCTCTTCTTCCGACTCTTGATTTTCTCCACTAGAGTTTGAATCCACCTCATGGACTTTGCCCTGAGTTGATATAACACTGCTTTCATTGTACAGCTTAGCAGTGCCGTTTTGGTAGGGTCGGTCTTGACTGCGTTCATGAGCACCATTTCCATTGGTTAAAGGAATGCTCAGATCAATTCCATTAGTTGAGGGAGACCGTGAGGCAATCACTGAGGGTTGCTGAACGGAATGCTCTGGTGACCCATTCATGATATGAGGCTGGCTGATAGGTGATGGTCCTCCAGCTTTGTGAGCTACTTTAGCTTTGGGAGGACTTTCTGTTGGATGAGGCAAGGATCTCTTCTGTCCAGTGCGTGATGAATGAGACGCCTAAAATGAAAAAAGTTGTTTAAACATGCAATTCTTACAACATCAGATTTCTTTAATTTTTAGATTAATATATTAACTTACATCAAACTCAGCTTGAGTGGGCTCATGGACAACTGCAGCAGTAGCAACATCTTCAGGGACAGCCTTGGGTGGAGCAGAAAATCTGGATTTGGGGGCAGCTATCCTTGTCACATTGGAAGTGGTAGCTGAACGTTGAATGGTGTCAATGACAGATGCCTTCGGTTTAGCCAAAGGTCCTTTTCCTGAAGCCACCGTTGTTTCAGTTTGACATCCATAAGCAAGCCCTCGAATTTGAAGGTCAGTGGCAACTTGAATAAGGGGCTGAAGTTCCGAGTCAAGAACATCGACTTCACCCCTATACATGTACTCAAGGAGAGTTGACATTTCTCGTTGCTTAATTTCTCTGAAGATTAGAACTGGATGTTTGCATGGATTGTCTTTGAATACTGATTCAAAATATGGACTGCAAGCTGAGAGAATCAACTTGTGAGCCTGTAGTTTCCCATCAGGACAGGAAATTGTGACATCGGTGAACGCCTGGTCGTAGTATGATCTTTCAAACAGGGAGCGCATACTCTCCATGTGGTTGTCCCATCGGAGATGAAATGCTTTCTTGTCTGAAGTCCCCATTTTGATCTTTGATGTCGAAGTAATCACATGAGCTCTTAATCTGTAACAAAAATAGAAAAATTATAAAACAAAATCCCATCGTGCTTAGGGAAAAGTTAGAGTTCAGGTTTAAAAAATAAAGATATTTAAAATTAAATGAAAACTGCTTCATTATATAATAACTTATAAAGACACTGATCCTTCGCGAGATAGTTTTAAATGCCCCAATAATGTTTACATACTAATTGATTTTCCATCTCATGAAGGAATCTAGTACAGATGGCCATAACCATTATCATTTATTAAATTTAAAAATAATTAACAACGATGGGGACATTTTTGAAAGACGAAAAGCAAACCAGTGGTGATGAACATCTGTTTTTGACAGCTCCTGTCACAGGATCGGCCACCTAACCTGACTTTCCCGTTTGACATTTCGCCCCGTTCGAACTTGGAACGCGTTTTCCCGTCCGCCTACTACCTCACCGGCTTTCCCAGTAGAAGGGCGACCCTTGCTACCTTCGTGACCAATCGCTGAGTCACCCTCAAGAACGCAACGCCACCCCGCCGTGCCACACCGTCATCGGCCCCGGACGCCCCGGACCCGACGCCAACAAAGCCACCCCCCAACCCCTGAGCGCACAGCGCACCCCTCTCCCTGGCTGGCTGGCCGAATATTCGCCCCTGCCGTGGGCTGCACAAAATTTCACGAACCCCACGGCTCGCCGTCCGCTCCTGGAACCCAGAGAAACGAGAAAAACTCGCAGAAAACTCCCTTCTCTTCTTTAAGGCACCCCACCTCCGAACCTGTTTGTAAACAACACTGAACGCCTTACAAGTGCAGGGTGCAGGTCGGGGCGACGGCACGGACGGGAAAACACGCTCCGTGGCGATGCTCCGGTTTCTCGCCAGGCCGAACTCCGTGGCGCTTTGCGGGCAGTCAGTGATAAGAAGGGCCGGGGGTACAAGTCCTACCCCTGCGCTGCACTGCCCCTGCCCCTCCGCCCTACCCCCGCGGCCAAGCGGCACGACGGCGCAGCGCTGCAGCAGGAGTGGCGCTGCTCGCTGGCGGAGGCGTTATCAACATGGCCGGGCCGGGCCCTCGCGCGAGACGAGACTCCCCTTTCCCTATTTCTCCGCCCCCGTCACCCGGGCACTCGCACCGCCGTCGAACTTGCACCACCGGCCGGGGAAATTCCACGGCCAACGAAAAGCACTTGCCTCGCGACGGCGCGCGCACTTTACCTGCGTTTTTCGAACGGTTTCCGTGCGGACGCGGCGAAAACGACGCGACGCGACGCACCCTCCGTGCGGACGGCCTTCCTTTCTCCTCGTGCAGATTCCCGACTCCCGACCCGTTCCCGTCGGCGGCGCTGCGCTATAGCTGCGCTAGGGGTGCGGGGGGTGGAGGGTGGAGGCGACGCGCGGAGGGAGGGGAGGGGAGCGTCCAGGGGGTTGTAATCGATAGAAAGACGGTACACTCCCGGCGCCAAGTGCACGCCGCTCGCCGCCCCGGCCAGAGGGCCTCGGCCCGTCGGCGGGGTGGTTCAGCCCCCGGCGAGAGACTCGACGGGTACCCGAGGCGTTGAACCCGGCTTTCCGCGCGACCCGCGACCGCGTTAGGACGGTCTGCACGCGGCTGGGGGCCTGTGAGAGCACTTTCTGCCGTGACTGTACCCGCTGTACCATCTCCCCCTGCTGCCGCGCCGCCGCCCCTGCCGCCATCTCCCCTCTCGCTCTATTCTCTCCCCTCGCGGCTCCCCACCCCCTCGAAACACACGCTCCCCTTTCCCCTCCCCTCCGAATAAGTTCCCCTCCCCCGCCTTTCGGCCGGACCGAAGGACCGAAGACAGGCGGTGCACTTGATCGCCGGCCGGATTGTTGTTCTGAACTTGTTTCGCCGTCCTCGGCGTCCTCGGCGTCCTCGCGGGAACTTCCCCCTGGAGCCGGGGCCGCACTTCGGGGCACTTGGGGCCTAACGTAACGTCGCCTGGAATACTCCAGGACTTTCTCTTACACGAAATATGTAAAATTTACACGCTTGCTCCCCCCCTCTTTCCCCTCAACCAACCCTTGCTTCCCTCCCCCTGCCCCTCACCAACCCCAGCCCAGGAGGGACCCCAGGCCAGACCCCAGCGACCGCAGCCCTCGGACGAGCCGACGAAGCCGACGACGAGGAGGACGGTGCGGGGCTGGCGGCGCTGGGGGGGGTGCTCGCTGTGTAGGGGGAGCCCCGAAGGGCCCGAAGGCGCCTACTGCATGCACCCTTCCAACTCACCCCACCCACCCCCTCTGTTTCGGACCAGATCAACGGAGGGGAGTGGGGAAGGGGCATGACCTATTCCATCCTGAACGTGTCTTGCGGAGCCAAGTAAAACTGCAGGCTCACAAAATGAATTTCGAGTAATATTTATCCACTCTGGAGCCCTGAGCCACCCTTAAATGTACACCAATATCAGCGCCCACAAAATGTGCTAGGGACCAGTTAATTGCAAGCAAGCCTGCTTAAATTTATTGATTATTGTTGTAGTTTCATGTGACGCATTCTATCTTAGGCTTGCACCAATATTTGATTTAATTCGAACATAAGGACTTCCCAAACAACAGGGCAAACAACTTTAGGCAATTCTTCCAAATTTATAGAAACTAATCAAATAAAGTTCAAAAAGCCCAAAAAATTTTCAAACCCTTGGTTTTTTTCAAACCTATTTAATTTCAAGAAAAAACTGGGAATTGCAAAAAAACTTGCAATCGGGATTAAAAAAATTGGCGAACCGGAAAATATTTTTTCCGAAAAACGGCTTTTCAAAAACCAACCGGTTCGAACTGGGCGCCCCTGCCCCCCCAAACCCGGGGGCCCCCCGCGCCTTGTCGAAAAGTCGCCGCCGCCGACAGGCAGCGCTGGCAGCGCCAGGGGTCGCTATGACGTCATCGCCGGCGCGGCTCGGAGGAGACTCGGCGATGCTCGGCTGTTCACGGCGCGAGCGCGCAGCGTTTCAAACCGAAGCGCGGTACGGAATTTTTATTTTGACAGTGCAGGGAACATCGGCTGACTTGACTTGACACGGCTCGCACCAAAACGCCCGCCGCGTTGCACTTTTAGCAATCTGCGACCTCACGGTGAAAATGAAGGACAATAGGGAAAGCTTTGATGACCTCAACAACTAGGAAAATCAACAATACTTTGGCATTGGCTTTCCCATCGGAAAATTACATTTTTCCCGTTCCAAAATATGACGTAAACAAAGGGGGAGGGGGACGCTGAAATCCCCCCCCTCCCCCATTTTCTCGGCGCAATGCCGCAGTATGAATACTTAATGAAAGCATAATTAATAAAGAGTGAAAGTGCAGACGGACTACCGGCCCTGCCCTACCCCACCCCTTGGAGGAGAGGTGGAAGGGGGAGGCACGTCGGCAGAGGTAGGCCCATGCGGCACTCGCCGGGTGTGGTGGGGCGTGGCGGGGCGGGGCGGGGCGTGGCGGGGCGTGGCGGGCGCAACGTCAGCGAGGAAACGTGTGGTAGTAGCACGCCCCGCGCTTCCGCGTCGCGAAGGCTCGATCAAATGGTGCATAAAAAGCACATACCCGCACGAGGCCCCGCCCCGTTGCGGCGAGACACGAAGCAGACTGCCGAAATGACTGTGATCTGCGCGGGATCTGCCTGGACGGGCCGGGGATGGGCTCGGCCACCACACTGCCATGGCACTGCCGCCACCAGGACGACCGCACGGCCCGAACCATACGTCATGCGGGCTGGCCGGCCGCAGTGCCTCGCTGCTCTGTCTCTCTCGCACCTGTACGCGACGCCCCGCGAGTGCGACAGAGACAGAGCGACGAAACTGCTCTTCAGCCCGCAGGGCCAGCCGTCACGCGCCACTACGAGCACTGCTCGTCATTTTCAGCTCGCAGGGCCACTGTGAAAAAAATATTTAGAAAAAACCGTGTTTTGCGATCAGATCAAGTAATGCAGCACCCTGGCAACATGCCCGGCCGCTCTCTCAGCTGCAGTAGACGGCAAAATGGTTGATTCACCAAACCATTTCGCAAATCCGCCGTAAACGATTAACAGTGGCGTGGGAACAGTCGAGCGAGTATCGTCTGACTAACAGGATCATTACTCAAGGCAGCAAGTCGCCAAGTGAGTTAGGTCGGAAAAAGGATGTTTGACTCGGCGGCTCGTCGGCCCGCCCACTCGGGCCACGTGACCAGCACGTGGACGGCGATCGGAAACTGCGCATCTCCGATCGGTGGACGGACCGGTAGAAAGGCGGCGAGGAGCGGGGCAGGGAAGGCCCGTGTAGAATGCTTGGGACTTCCCCGAGGAAACACATCTCCACTGGAGGAAATATCGTGGCGCGAATGCCACAAACCTGTGTCTATACTGTAAAAAAGGGCTGAGTCTCAAGCGGACTAAAATTCGGTTGATTTTCATATTTCTGACTGAGAGAGTGCCTTAGTCTACTGGTCATGGAGAAAAGATTTCTGAGTTCAATCGTTTTTTGTTTTTGTTTTTTTTGTTTTTTTAATGGGTGCATCCTTATTAACGCGTTTAAAAATATTGGCAGTTATCAAAGGCGCTCTGATGTCCATGGTCGGCAAGATTGGACAATAACCGGGTAGGCAAGGCATCATTTTTGACGCGCCTCTCTCTGCGAAGAAAATTAGTATAGGAGCAAAGAAGGAGGTGCCCAGTAGTTCGCCTTGGCCCTCGACCGTCTGGACTGCCGTCAAACTCGTCAAGTCTAGCGACGCACAGTGGGTCGGAAGACCGGTGGTGGCGGCCAAAACTAGGCGCGTTTTGAGCTCCAGAGTCGGTAAATGGGACTCGAACCGAACGTGTGACCCCACCAATGGATTGGTCTCCGAACGAGGAGTCCATTGGTGGGTTCATACGTTCGGTTCGAGTCCTGCTTAGCGACTCTGGAGCTCGAAACGCGTCTTGGCCGCCTCCTTCGGTCTGCTGGCCCACTGTGCGGACGCGTGCAGCCTGCCGAACGGCCATCCCAGCGCACCGGGGCCGTTTTGGCCGTTTCGCGCGGCACTAAAAGCCAAAACAAACACACTCTCGGTGTTGTCTCTCGACACACGCAGCCTTGCATTTCGCAATCGCTCTCCGCAGGACTGCTAGACCCCCGATTCGAAAACGGAAAGCGTCCAACGCATCAGCAGAAAAATCCAGTTTCATTCGGTCCCATGTCTGCGAAGAGAGAAAGTGGAAAACAACCAAGGTAACTCAGCGTTCGATCCAGCAACTCAAAAAATCCGAAAAATTGAAATTGATTAGCTCATTTATTGGCCACCCCCACCATTGACGGCTGGCAAGGTGAGGTGAGGGACCTCGCCGGGGGCCTCGCATAAGCCAGGCGCTCCACAGTGGGCCAGAAGACCGGTGGAGGCGGCCAAAACTCTAGACGCGATTTGAGCTCGAGAGTCGCGAAAGACGACTAGAACCGAACGTGTGACCCTACCAATGGGTTCCTCGTTCGGAGAGCATTCCATTGGTGGGGTCGCACGTCCGTTTCGAGTCCCATAGCGACTCTAGACCTCAAAACGCGTCCGGGATTTTGACCGCCTCCATCGGTCTTCTGGCCCACTGTGCGAGCCAACTGCTCCTTGGCGAGGACTTGGCGAGGCCCTCGGGGTGCTACGCGCGGCTACGCGGTTCTTACCTCGTGGCCCTCGGCCCGTTATGTCATAAGTAGTGTTGTGAGACTCGGCAGACTCGCCCCCCGCGAGTTCTCACACGCTGCCCCGAAGGTGCACTGCCAACAAAAAACTCTCCTCTCGCGGAAAAGAAACCTAAACGAACGGGCCGTCGAATGTGGTTGAGTCGTTGAGTTCGCGCGCAGGTATGAGAAATCCCACGTGAATCTAACGACGATTTGTGACAGTTGTTATGCAGTGTGGTTTCATTCAACCTCGCCATCGGCGACGTGTGGGTTCAACGGCCCGAGCCTCATGCTCGCCTGACCTGCCCTACTGTCGCACTCACCTGACGACTCACTTTCGTGTTGTACGCGGACGAACTTGACTCAACATTCGTGAATGGACGAGAATCAAAAATAAAATAAAGAGAGAGAGAAATTGAACTTTCCCAACAGTGTAGCCGTCGTTGGAATCGCGTGAGATGTGGCTTGTGCAGTGCTTTGGAACTCTCGCTCTCTAGAGAATCGGTTCAACGGGTTTCCCTGCCCAAGTAACGCTCCAATGGAATCGAGGGAAATGCCCACGGAATAAAAACAAAAGCAACACCCTTCGCTCACTCGCAGGTCTTTGTTTTTGTTTTCGTTGTTTCTCGCGAGCAGTGTGATCGATCAGAGAAGTCGCGCCAAATTTGCAGCGACAATAGTATCGGAATTCGCGGTTCGATTTTTTACGCATTTGATCGCCGATTTTGATTCTGATGCATCGGGCTCGTGACCCATCGTGTTGTTGTTGTTGTTGTTGTTTTTGTTGTTGTTGTAAGAGTGTGGTTGCCCAGCTGTTCCGTTTGACGTGACAGGTACCCCCACCCCTTGAGGCCCGCGTTGCGACGCCATGGACGTGCCCCGCGACGCTTTCGATAGGCGCGGGGCGCGGCGGCGAGTCGCGGGGCGCGGCGGGCGGGGCGGGGCGGGGCGGGGCGGGGCGCGGCGGGGTGGGTCTCTGTTCCCTTACGCATCCACAGCGACGACCAGCTTCGACTCTAGGCTGCTATAAATGTGGATCCGCGGACGGCCTTGGCCGAGAGAGAAGGCGATAAAAGGAGACAGAGAGAAGGAGAAGGGGGGGGGGAGAATAAGGTGCGCGCGAAGAGGTGCGGCGCGTAGACAAGGGTGGAAGGGGGAGCCATGTGGGGGAAAATGTTGTGAAAACAATCACTTATTCACAGTGGTGGCTACCAGTCGAAGTCCTTGGGCCCTGGGCCGGCGGAGGCAGACACACAGACACGAAGGCAAACAAACTCACAGACACGCTGACCTACAGACACACTGATGGACAGACGGTAGAGCCCCTGCCAGCGTAGGCAACCGCGAGAAACGACGCAGGCGAGGCGAGCGGGCTGGCCTACCCGGAGTCCTGCAGGGGCTTTGCTGCAGTGTATCAGGAGCCTACTCCACGTGGCTTGTGACCGGCCGGGGGAAGGGGAGAGGGGGCGGGGGCCGAGCCGTCCTAAACGCGGGGAAGGTTAGACGGCGTGGTTGGTTCGCGCACCACGTGGCTGCCAGGGCCTCCACTGTGAGGGCTGAGCGCGGTCCATTGCGGTCCACCGTGGGCTAGTGGAGGCGGCCAAAACTCTGGATGCGCGGTTTGAGCTCCAGAGTCGCTAAGGGGGCTCGATCCGAACGTGTGACCCCATCAATGGATTCTTCGTTCGGGGAGCAATCATTGGTGGGGTCACACGTTCGGTTCGAGTCCCCTTTAGCGACTCTGGGGCTCAAAACGCGTTTGGAGTTTTGGCCGCCTCCACCAGTCTTCTGGCCAATCCACTGTGCGGTGCGAGGGTGCGTGGCGTCCTGTCGGGATGACAGCTTGCCCCTGACGGCCCTTGCCCCAAGGCCCTTGGCCATGCGTCGGCAGGTCGCTTGACCAGTTCGGCCCCGGCGACTTATCCCATTGGCCGCGGGCCCCGCATCGGGACGGGACGCACACCGGACGCCGCGGCCAGCCGGCACACTTTCAAACCACCAAACCGCCGTCAAAATTCGAAATGAAACATTATTTTAAAATGATGGATATATTTGAACCCGCGGCTGGATCACGACCGCAGGCGGTGCCGCGCGGTGGAGGCACGCGGCGAAGACGGAGAGCCAATGTGGCCGCCAAGGACACCGTCGTCGTCGTCGTCGTCGGCACCGCTCGCTCCGCCGGGCCGCCGCACTGTACACGCTGCGGCCCGCGACGCCCCGCCGTCCTGTCGCGCAGCCTTCTTGAAGTTCAAGGAGAGCGGAGTGCCGGCGTCCCGGCGGCGTCCCGGCGGCGCATGCGCGGTGGCGCTGGCCGTCTGGGTCGCAAATCAGGTGAAATCACCGCGCTGCCGCCGAGCCCCGTGCAGGCCTAGTCACCCGGCCTGCGCCGAGCAGCAGTATACAGTGCAGTAGTCGCTGGGCTGAAACATGCGCGGGGCGGGCTGCACACTGTGTCGCGCTGTCTCTCTCGCACCTCTACGGGACGCCCCGTGAGTGCGAGGGAGACGGAGGCCGCCGGCCGGGGAGAGGGGCGGAAACTGGCTGTGACGTCGCGGCGACTGGCACGACGATCCACTGTACGTGGAATGGTACACTGGTCATGGAGAGTGCTCGCAGCCCCACAACAACATGAACGGAGAGAACAAAGTCTTCTCTCGGGCAAAAAACAAATGAATCAAATTTTATTGCGATTAAATTGTTTTAGCGTTGGGCTGGGTTGTTTTTCGCGAGCCCTCTTTGGATTCGGACATATCGCTACTATACTAGGAAAAGCAGGCTGTGTGCTGCGCGTGGTGCGCGAGGTGGTGAAGGGCGACACGAGGCATGCCTGCGCGGTGATGACTACTCGCGGCATCCCTGCATGCCGGTGGCGTGCCTCTGGCTTTGACCCACATTTGTCGAGACAATCACGGAGGCGACCTCGCCCCTGCTTGATGGTACTCCTCTTTGCGCGTGTGGTGTTCTGCTGCTTGCTCTGCCAGAGGTATGCGCGCGAGCCGCAAACCGCGCACAGTGGGCCAGAAGACCGGTGGGGGCGACAAAAATGCTAGACGCGTTTTGAGCTCCAGAGTCACTAAATAGGACTCGAACTGAACGTGTGACCCCACCAATGAATTGCTCTCCGAACGAGGAATCCATTGGTGGGGTCACACGTTCGGTTCGAGTCCCGTTTAGCGACTCTGAGCTCAAAACGCGTCTGGAATTTTTGCCGCCTCCACCGGTCTTCTGGCAAATCCACCGTGCCGCGGCGCGAGCCCCTTTTCTGGCGCTCGGCTGACTCGAAAGGCTGAGAATCGAGAAATCGACTAATCGACGCGGAACTGGCGGCCGCGGCTCGCGCATTGCCTATACGAACGTGTCCGTGTCCATGTCCATTCTACTTACCGCGGTCGGGCACGTCTCGTCTCGACCTTGGGGCCGCGAACGCCGCGAACGCCGCGAACACGCCCCGGACCAAGCAGTGCCATCTGCACACACTGGCCGGGCGGACGGACAGACAGACAGGCAGACAGACATAGGTACAGACACAGACCAACAGGACAAACGGACAGACACAGACTAACAGACATACGCAGACTGACTGATAGACAGACAAACAGACAGACAGACAGACACACAAGACAGACAGATAGACAGACAGACGAACGGACGGAGTGTTGTCGCATTCTGCACGGTTTCGCGATAAGCCGGCGAGGTCATACCGCACCTTCTGTTGTGTTTTGAGTCCGTCGGCCCCGGCGCCCTAACCGCAATGCATTCCCTCTCTCTCCCTCTCTCTCCCTCTCTCCAGCCCTGCCTGCCTGGCTGAGGCTGCCTGGCGGCTTCACAGTGAAACTCTCCAACTTCCGAAGAGTTTGTTTATTTGGTGCCTGATGGCGGCCGGTGTCAGCGGCTGTGTCAGCTGAAGCTATTGTCGCGCCTGGTGGGCCTGGTGGGCCTGGTGTCAGCGCTGTCAGTTGTCAGCCCTGACCCGACCTGACTACGGCGAATCGCCTAATACACTACAATGGGAAGGGCGTAACGGATGACAGGGAGAGGACGAGCAGGGGGCGGGGTGGGGGTGGGGGAGAGCGGCGGTTCCGCGCCAGGCGCGGCCTGGCTCGCGGCCGCGGAGCCGCGATGCTGCGAGAGGGGGGGGGCAATCCCGAAAGCAGCGGTCTTCCCTCTCGCTCGCTCGCTGCGGCGCGGGCGGCGGGTGCGAGAGAGACGGAGGCTGGGCCGGATGGGCAGATGGGCAGGACAGGACGTGGGGACCAACGAGCTAGCTGGCCTGCAGCAGAGTGACCGTTGTCAGTTAGGCCCTTGCACACGCACGGGCTGGACTCGGACTGGACTCCAGCAGGGCCTGCTCCACCACCTGCAGCGTCGCCCCGTGCAGCCAGTCCGCCAGCATGCCGCCCCGGCCCTCGCTCATCCACCAAAGCGCAGAGTCGTAAGTGTCCTCCAGACGCACAGTGGGCCAGAAGATTGGTGCGGAGGCGGCCAAAACTCTCGACGCGTTTTGAGCTCCAGAGTCGCTAGATGGGATTCGAACCGAACGTGTAACCCCACCAATGGATTGCTCTCCGAACGAGGAATCCATTAGTGGGGTCACACGTTCGCTTTGGCGACTCTGGAGCTCAAAACGCGTCCTGAATTTTGACCGCCTCCACCGGTCTTCCGGCCCACTGTGCGACGTGTCAACAAAAAGGGCAAGGGGAAGGACGAACGGGAAGTCGAACGAAAAGGGGTTCCATTCGGAGGCCGCCACAACCCATCTGCAAGAGCCACCGCCACCGTACCGCCAGCACCATTCCGCGACGCAGCGCGAAGCGCGAAGCAGCCGGAGGAGCAGGAAACTTACCGCCACCGCCTCACCGCCTCACTGCCTCGCCACGCCGGGACGCGATGCGCGTTACGTAAGGAAGCGCCTGCCGCGTGTCGATGTGTGTGTATGGCTACGCGATACAGTTTGGCACTCTCACATACCCACTTGGATGGACGCACACACGTGCACACACACACGACAAACAAACACACACACAGACACACGCAAAGCGCAAAGCGCAAACGCGGCCTGTCATTGCGGCGACTCAATAACCGTGTTGACCTTACGGGTCGTTCGCCGCGTAATTCGTCATGTTCGTCATTTGGTCGCGTGCCTACACTGTCGTGTCGGCCTGCGCAGCACGCCGTCAACGCCGTCAAGCGAACAAACTTGCAGCGCTCGCTCCGTCCCTCTCGCACTCGCGGGGAGTCGCATAGTGAGCGGATGCGGTCAAAACCCCGGACGCGTTTTGAGCTGCAGAGTCGCTAAAAGGGACTCGAACCGAACGTGTGACCCCACCAATGCATTCCTCCGGCCCGCAGCTTCGACCTGGACGTGCCCAACGTGTGCAGCACCCTGGGCGACGCGTGGGGCAGCGCCGACTCCCTGCCCGCCATGGCCGCGGCGAACGCGGACAAGGACCAGCAGGCCCGGTCGGCGGCCGCGTCGGGGACGTCGTCGTCGTCGTCCTCGGGCACCATGGCCATGCTGCGCTCCGCCTGGGACGGCCACGTTCGCCCAGGCTCCGTCCGCCAGGGCTCCATCCGGCAGCCCCTGGCGCCGGCCTCCCTCAGGAGGTCCTTCTCCCGCTTCAAGGAGTCCATCCCGGGTAAGTCCACTCGCAAACCAAACCAAACACACAACTGTTTCTCGTGACGAAACGTCCGTGGCTGCTCAGCAAACTAAACAGTGTACCAGTACATAACCTAACCTAACTTAGACTAAACCTAACAATCACAAACTGGAGGGGCACAGTGGGCCCGAAGACCGGTGGAGGCGGTCAAAGTCCCAGACGCGTTTGGAGCTTCAGCGTCGCTAAATGGGACTGGAACCGAACGTGTGACCCCACCAATGGGTTGCTCTCCGAGCGAGGAATCCATTGGTGGGGTCACACGTTCGGTTCGAGTCCCATTTAGTGACTCTGGAGCTCAAAACGCGTCCAGAGTTTTGGCCCACTGGGAGGGGCCGTCCGTGAACGTCGCGACACTGAAAAGCGCTCGGGAGAGTCGATCCCGCGCAGAGTCCCGCGCCTTTCATCGAAGGCATCCCCTTTCTTGCGCCATTTTCGTCATTAGGCACACGGCCGGCGGCAAAAAGAAGTGTCCGCCGAACAATGAATTGCAGTTCGCTTTCAAAGTGTCGCAAGCAAGCGGCGCCGATAGGGGGCCGCCCGGAAACAGCCTCACTGCGGCTCTGTTAAACTGTTAAAAAATTTAAAAAAAATTTTATTTAACATAACGTATTAGGATTATTTTTGTCGTTCATCGAAAGATTGGCACGGACAGCCACACAGATACACGCAGGCTTCGTAGAAAGATGCACAGACAGACAGACCAGACAGACAGACAGACAGACAGACAGACAGACAGACAGACAGACAGACAGACAGACAGACAGACAGACAGACAGACAGACAGACAGACAGGCAGACAGACAGGCAGACAGACAGGCAGACAGACAGGCAGACAGACAGACAGACAGACAGGCAGGCAGGCAGGCAGGCAGACGCCGCTTCAAAGAAACGCCGCGAGCTCTCCTTCTGCGCCGCCGCGCCGCTCGCCGCTGCTCTCCTTTCCTACGCTGGTTCCATTTTCAATGAGGAAATGGGCAGACGCCGCGGCCTGCAGCCGTCGCTCTGTCTCTCTCGCACTCCTGGGGCGGCCCGTCTACGTGCGAGAGAGACAGAGCATGCGCGTGTCTGATTATTAGAGTCTAAACGAAGATCTGATCAAGTTGACTTTGAAAATTAGGGCCGCCACCAAAGTTTAAAATATTTTAAAATATCTTGAAAATAGTTGTATTCCCGGGCCCGCTGCGTAGTTCGTGGACAGGCCCGGCCGGAAGGGGCAGGCGGCAGGCAGGCGGCACGGACTCCAGATTCCAGGCAAGTCTCCAGTCGCACTGCGGCTGAGCCGAGCTGAGCGCAGCGGGCTCCAGCAAAGTGCTTCCGCGCAGTCAGTGCGGTCTCTCTCTCTCTCGCACTCGCACGGGACGCCCCATGAGTGCGAGAGAGACGGAGAGAGAAGGGGTCCATCCGCGGAACCAGTCTGTCCGCGCCGTCCTCCGCGTTAGGGAATGGCAGCGGCGATACCCCGCGCGTCGAGGTCTCCGCGTAGGGACTGCCCAGCGCGGCCCAGCAGCGCGGCGCGCGGGGTATCGCCAAGGACGGCCGCTGCACTGCAACATCCCCGGGCTGCGGTTTGCACCACAGACGTGACTAACCGTGACCGGCGTGACTAGCCGTGACTAGCGTGACGTGTCAGGCAGCCCCGTGACCCCGATGCCGCGACGCCGCGACGACGCCGCGCTGGCTGACTTATCGGCGCCGATCAGGACGGTCGCCAACTTCTGCCGCATAACTGCATGTTTAATCAGCCGGCCGAGTTGCGTCTTTTCTTCTCCATCGGGGATCCTTACTCGCGCGCCGTGAGGCGCCGTGACGGGCCGTGACGGTGCGGCGGGCATCGCGCGCTGCACCGCGGTAAAAACAAAAATTACGTCGAGATCCGAATCGCCGAGCCGGAGCGTAATTCCTAAGGAGGAGGGAATGGACCAGTGTTGCCACACAAGTAGGCAAAAATTCACCAGTCAGTGTCGCAAGGGCAGCTAACCTCAGCATGCGCACAAGCCAAGCCAGCAAAATTCCCCCCTCCTCTATTTTTGAAAAATGAATAAGCATGATTGCATTGGAACAACAAGTTGGCCCACAAGTAGGCCGCCGTTTACGGAAGGATGTGACACGCTTCTGAAATCCGTTGTCCGCCACGACGGCCTGCGCGGCAGAGGCGCCAGCCGCGGGCAGCCGCGGCCGCCCTGGGGAAGTGTCCCGGGGAATGCATTGTTTTTCCCTCTAACCGGCGGTTCCGTTTTTCTCGTTGCTGTTGTTGTTGTTGTTTTCGAGTACCGGAGCGTCTCGGCGCGAGGCCGCCGGCTCGTTGATTGCACTTCTTACAAATCGTGATAAACAAGTTCATCGCCTCGGCGTGACATGACAGTTTTCGTCAACGCGGTCACACGGCCACAGCCTCGGCCAGGGCGGCGCCCTGCCCGGAGCCCATCAAGGAGGGGGGCGTGGCAGCCAAGGTGGCAGCCCTACCGCGGCCAGCCCTTCTCGAAGGGTCCCTTGCCGTGGCCCATTCCTTTGCAGGACGTGTTCGGCTTCGGCAGGTTGACACCCCTCCCTCTCTCTCCGCCGTGGCGACCGACACCGACCGACATAAAGGTCTCGTCTCGTCGCGGTTTCGCCGAAAAGAAAAGTGCGCTCGGCTCTGCGCGACCGCCTGCCAGGTAGGCAACGCAGGCCAGGCCGGATAGAGCGACGAGAACGCGGGCTCCTCGGTGCACAGTGGGCCAGAAGACCGGTGGTGGCGGCCAAAACTCTAGACGCGTTTTGAGCTCCAGAGTCGCTAAAAAGGACTCCAACCGAACGTGTGACCCCACCAATGGACTCCTCGTTCGGAGAGCAATCCATTGGTGGGGTCACACGTTCGGTTCGAGTCCCATTTGGCGACTCTGGGAGCTCAAAACGCATCCAGCATTATTGCCGCCTCCACCGGTCTTCCGGCCCACTGTGTGGTGAGTGCTCGGAGCCTAGCCTAGCGCGTTGGGGAAGGTCAGCCGGACTGACGACCGCGCCACTTGCTTTAATTTCCGCCTCATTTCCCTGCACCTACCAACAACAACAACAACCAACAGCAGCGGCAACAGCAACTGATGAAAGTGTGGGTAGCCCCGGGTGCCCCACGGGCCGTACGCGGCGCTGGCTTGTCTGTTCGCGCCGTGCTCTCCCCCCCCCCCCCCTGCTGGTGCTGGACAGGGGCCGAGGCTGCGTCCGGGGCGCGGGGCGCGGGGTGCGGGGGCCACTCTCGGGACGCGGCAGGTGCGCAGGTGCGACGCAGAGGGCCGTGCTCGCCGTCGACGCCTCGGAGGCGTCCCCGGTGCCGCGTCGTTGTGAGTCCAGCGCTCGCGCGGCCGGAGGAGGGGGAGGCACTACGGTCCGGCGTGCCAGCGCCAGCAGTGTGCCAGCTGGCCGGGAAGCGCGCCGTCTCTCTCGCTCCTCCCGCCGCGCCGCTCGGCGAGCCAGTCGTCTCTCTCCGTCGCTCTGAGCCGCTCGCTCGCTCAGTCAGTCAGTCAGTAGGCAACAGGCCGCCGACCGAGCAGGACCGCGTTGTGCCGCCGTGGCCGTTCACCGCGCAGCCGCTCCCCGTCGCCGTCCTCCCTGACTGCCTCACGGTGTCCGAGACTCCGCCCTGGACAATGTGCACGTGTGTCCGAGACTCCCCGCGCCTGGATTAGTGCGAGAGAGTGCCTGGCGCAGCCTGGCGAGCCCCGAGGAGGCCGAGACCCGCAACAAGTGCGCCAGAGAGTGCTGTGCTACATAGTGTGCGTGTGTGTGTCGTGTTTGGAGTGCTCCGCTGCCGCTGCGTGGATAGCTACTTTGTCTAGGTAAGCAGGACGTGCTTGGCGTCGCTCAGTGGTGGAGGCGGCCTAAACCCTAGACGCGTTTTGAGCTCCAGCGTCGCTAAATAGGACTGGAACCGAACGTGTGACCAAACCAATGGATTGCTCTCCGAACGAGGAACCCATCGGTGGAGTCACACGTTCGGTTCCAGTCCTGGTTAGCGACTGTGGAGCTCAAAACGCGTCTCGAGTTTTGTCCGCCTGCACCGGTCTTCTGGCCCACTGTGCGCCGTTTGACGTATCCTTGGGCAGGCGGTGACGCCGTCTCGGGGCCGTTCTGCCGGGCAGGACGAGTCACCCGTTCGGAATTCGATTCCGCGTTTCCGAGGCTGGCTTCGCTAGAAGGCACCGCCGCGCTGTCCTTTCCACGGGGTTCGCCGAGTGCCTCCGCGCGGTCTGCTCGCTGGCGTACTGTTGTCACGCTCCAGGCACGCGTCGCAACACTGTCATTCGCAGTGTTGTTGTCGCGGCTGCGTCTCTCTCTCTCGCTTCACTGCGGGCCGCACCGTGAGTGCGAGAGAGACAGAACGACGGCAGCACTGTTGAGGCTGCTGGAGCGCGTTTTCACAACAGTGGTGCTGTGTCTGTCGGTGTCTGTGGGATAGGCCCGGTTGTGGTTTGGCCGCCCCGCCCCGCCCCGCCCCGCCCGAGACTCCAGACTCAAGACTCCAGAGCTTCCTCCGGGACGGCCCCTCGTCCGCGGCCAGGTGCGTGCGCCGCTGTCAGTGCCTCCGCCAAGCCGTCGCTCTGTCTCTCTCGCACCCACACGGGACGCCCTACGAGTGCGAGAGAGACGGAGCGACGAAAGCGACTCTTGCCCGGCATGCCCGGCACTATCGCGGAGACGGTCGTCCGCCCGGAATGTCTCTGGCGGCGATTACCTATCGGTACGTGCTTGCGCCAATTACGTAGCGCCGCGCGTCTCCCGTCTCTGTCGCTCCCGCAGAGCGCCGTGAGTGCGACGGAGACGGACAACGCCGGTGGTTTTGTTTTGGAACGCAACGCGGGGTGGGGTTGTCTGTCACGTCCAGAAACTATTCTTTCTGTCGCTGAGAAATGCATGGCCTCTGTCATTCATTTTGCACAGCTTGGCGCCTGGGAGTAGGCAGCCCGCTGCGTCGCTGTGCGGACCTTTTTTCCCGGTGTATCAGCCACCACTTCGCACCACGCCGGGGCGTTTCTCGTGCGTCTGCGAGTTTTGCTTCTTTTTTTGGAAGCTCTTCGCTGCTTGCCGTAGGCTTGTGGGTGGGCCGACTCTTTGAACCCGAGCCCGGGCCTGCACTGCACAATGGGCCAGAAGGCCGGTGGAGGCGGCCAAAACTCCTGACGCGTTTTGAGCTCCAGAGTCGCTAAATGGGACAGGAACAGAACGTGTGACTCCACCAATGGACTGCTCTCCGAACGAGCCATTGGTGGGGTCACACGTTCGGTTCGAGTCCCATTTAGCGACTCTGGAGCTCAAAACGCGTCTAGAGTTTTGGCCGCGCCTCCACCGGTCTTCTGGCCCACTGTGCACTGCCTGCAGGCTGCTGTCTCGCTCGCACTCTTGCGGTCCGCCCCGCGAGTGCGAGAGAGACGAAACGTTCGCACTGTGCGGAGTGCCCGTCGGTGGGCGGCCGGCGTGCCAAAGGCAGGCAAAGGTCGTCTCTAAGTGGCAAATGGTGAATTAACCGCGTTGCCCTGGCCTGGCGGCCTGGCCCGGGTGTGCCCGGCCCTTTCACTGTACGCCGTTTTCACAGTGAGCTGGGCACTGCACGGTGGGCTAGAAGAATGGTGGAGGCGGTCGAAATCCCAGACGCGTTTTGAGCTCCACAGTCGCTGAATGGGACCGAATCGAACGTGTGGCCCCACCAATGGATTCCTCGTTCGGAGAGCAATCCATTGGTGGGGTCACACGCTCGGTTAGAGTCCCATTTAGCGACTCTGGAGCTCTAAACGCGTCTAGAGTTTGGGCCGCCTCTACCGGTCTTCTGGCCCACTGTGCACGAGGTCCGAATGAAGCTCTCCAGTGCATTGGCCTTTGTATCGTTTAATCGATTGGCGCCCTCCCGGTGCGATTCTCGCCTTCTATTCTCGCGCCCCAAGTCGCTACAGCCCGAACTGGTTCCCTGGGCGTCCCGCTGCGTTCCGCCGTTTGCGCCGTTTGCGCCGTTTGGCGGACTTTCGGATGCGCAACGCTTTGTTAGCTAACGCCTTGGCTGCCGGCCGGCTCGCCTGCCTCGCTCTGTCTCTCTCGCACTCGCGGGGCGTGCCCTCTAGGCGCGAGAGAGACGGTTCGAGTCCGCGCCGCGGTGGCGTTTCGTGACCAACAGCTGACCCTGTTCCGATGGGCAGGCGGCGCGGGCGGGGCGCCGCTCCAGCAGACGTCGCTCTGTCTCTCTCGCTCTCGTGGGGCGGCCCGTGTTGGTGCGAGAGAGACAGCTGGCGGCAACGCGCTTGGCACTGCTTCGCACGCAGTCGGGCACCGCCCCGGCGCCGCCCCGGCACCGCCCCGCTGGGCCCCGCGACGCCACGAAAGGAACAGTGTGGCGGACCGATGCCGTCGCGTCGCGCCAACGCGAGACGCCCATGGGAGCGAGAGAGACAGAAACAGTCTGCAGGGGGCGTCGCCGCGGGCACGGGGGCCTCTCTCGCACCGCCGGGCACACATTGTGCCGCGGGGCGCGGTGGGGTGGGCTGAGCTCGTCAGCGTAGATTGAGATATATGTAAATTAGATTTGTACTCACTGGATTGGAAAGGTGTTGTTTTGCTAACTTTCCGGGCTTTTGCGTAGACCATTTTCACTCCATTTAAAAATCCTGAGCGTTTGGAACTGCTTGAATTGTCCTGGGCTAGAAATGCTATCCTAATTGTCCCGACACCCCGCCCCCCTTGCAATCAAATTGGAATTAGCCTTTGTGGGGACTGTCGGATGTCGCGTGTTAGCGTCTGACTTGCCCCTTTTGGTTGGAGTCTGGCTTGGCATTGCGGGTAACTCGGCCGTGGGCTCCATTTGCCTTTAAGTGCGTACCTTGCGCGCTCCTGCACTGCAATCGCACCTGGGAGGCACAGCCCCCCCCCCCTTCCTTTTCTCCCACAAGGCTGGCGGCGTCGAGGTGAGGTGCCCCTTAACGGCCACCGTCAAAACCTCATTTGTTTCCCTCGGAAAGTAATCTCGACGTTTTGGATTTTTTTTTTCGGCCGTTCTTGCCGTTTTGAGGGTCAAGTGTCGCGAAGACATGGACTCCAAACGCGTATCCAAACCCGAAAAAAAGGAGGCTGTGGCGCACCTTTTGCCCTCTTAATAGCACAGTACCTATCAGGATTAATTTGAAAGGGTCGGAGTCGTGAACACGCACAGGTCTGGGGTTTCGGCTGGACTTCCCCTTGTTTATGCAGTGCAGCCAGTGGAGTGTTCCGATCGCCCTGGTTCTTTTCCGCGACTGTGCGCCGCGCTGTTCCGAGCACGGCGACAACGACCCCTTGCTTTACTTGCGTAAAAAAATAAAATAAAAAATTAATGTCGGTTTGTGAAACACCCGGTCGAGGGTGACCGTGTGTTCTTTATTACGTCTGAACGACGCGGCGGCGGGTTTGTTGACCCCGTCCCGCCGGCATGGCTGGCATGGCTCGGCACCGCTCGGCACCGCTCGGATTCGGTGACGACTTTTCTCGCAGAGTTGCGTTGCCCCCGGTTGCCCCTGTGGGCCCTGTGGCGGTGTCGGAGAACTGGTTTGGGACGAAATTCGTTCACCTCGTCGGGTTTGGTTTTCACGTTCGTAGGGTGGGCTCTCAGCTGGGCTGGTCGGTCTCCCCCCTCTCGGTTCAGAGACGTGCACTCACTTGCGACAGCATCGTCTGAAAATGATTGTTCCACTTTCTCAGACATTGGCCCGAGATGCAGGATCTTTGCTTGGGTCTTTGCGACCTATCGTTGGCAGCCGACATTGAAAATGGCTTTTCACGTCAAAAGTGTGCCTTTTCGCAGTTTTCTTTTTTTCTTTTTTTCTCTATTTTGGTGCAGTCTGTGCGCGTCTTTTCACCGCGCAAAGAGCGTTGCCCGGTGAGGCGTGTAAGTCAAGCTAGCAGTCGTGTTTCTTTGTGTCCTTTTCCCGGTCTGGGACTGACTGCTGGTCTGGCACCGGACTCACCTGTCGACGCCCCCTCCCCCTAGGCCGCGCCGCCCGCCGCGCCGCCCCGCGCCAAGAAAGCTGCCGCATACAACGGCGACTCTGTGACCTCGACAAGCAGTCCGTCTTTGTCTGTATGAAACTGCGTGTTCAGCGGGCTGGTGTGTGTGTGTTGTCGGACAAATCTCGTTCCCTTCCATTGTTGTCTACATTCATTCGCCCTGCCCTTTCAACCTATCTGCCTCTCTCTCTCTACCCTTCCGGCTTTCAGCCCTGGAACCTTGCCCACCCCTTCCGGCTTTCAGCCCTGGAACCTTGCCCACCCCTTCCGGCTTTCAGCCCTGGAACCTTGCCCACCCCTTCCGGCTTTCAGCCCTGGAACCTTGCCCACCCCTTCCGGCTTTCCAGTGGCCCTGCGTGCGGCACCTGCCCGCCCCGCCCACCCTTTCGAAACTTGGCGGGTTCACTGTCTTCCACCTGCCGCGCCGCGCCAATGTTCGACCCGTCCGCCCCCTCGACCGAGGCTCGAATCCGGTTCGAGAGATCGATCCCGAACGCCACGAATGGCGGCGTGGTGGCACGCCTTACGTAAGACCCGCCCCGCCCCGCCCCGCCCCGCCGCGGCCTGCCACGCCCCGCTGAACCGGACGTCCGAATGCAGGCAGCCTAGACGTGTCCAGGAGGTGCGTCGCTGCTGAGTGATGTAGCAGCGCCTCTCCGGGGGCCGTCACTGACTTAGTCTGGGGACCGTCCCTAAATGGCGACCACTTTTTGTTTCTCAGACACTTCAACGGGGCTGTGGCAGTTTGGCAGTTGGGACAACGGTTCCGGAAAGCCTTGGGGATAATTTGTCACCCAAGCTGCATGTCAGCACTTTAAATAATAATAATAATAATAATTCTTTAAGTAATCGGTGTTCCGATTCCTCACTCTAAATGTCTTACGAAGAAATTTCCCATATTACGAAGGAAATGGCGCAAGCATAATACGAAGGTGGTTTTTCTTCGTATTACGAAGGTTTTTCTTTGTATCTTACAGTGAAAAAGCTAAAAAGATTCGTATTACGAAGGAATATTGCTTCGTATTATGCTTGCGCCGAATTCACTGCAACATACGAATAACATGGGTCAAATTTCATTGTAAGACATTTAGAGTGCTCACTGGCGGTCGTTTGAATGGCCTCTGTCTGGCCACTGTGCAGAAAACGGTCGGAGAGGCGTGGGGCCCCCTCCCTTCCCCCCTCCCCCTTTTCGCTACGGCTTCGCCGGTCTTCGGTCGCCAGGGTTAGGCCCTGCTTCGCCTGCTTCGCCCTGCTTGGCGCGCCGCGGCGCTTTCTCCCGTTTTCCTGCTCCTTTCCCTGCGTCCTTGCGCGCCCACACCGCATTTGTTGACAGTGTAGTCGCGTGTCACTGACCCAAAGCGCGTTGGTGGGGGCGGCGGCTTGGCTGGGCCCCACCGGCCACCGGTAGGCGTGCAGCAACTCGGTCTTGTCGAGATGACGCGCCCACCTGGACCATTTTGAAAACTCAGTGAAACCCATCGGAAATGTAACCAAGGCATCCCCTTGGCTTCCAAGACTGCTCTTGCCGCGTGGTACCCGCGGTGGTGGTGCTGTTGGACTGGTTGGGGGAAAGGGGCCGGTTTCACCGTGTAGGCCCGCTGCCGCCCCGCTGCAGGCCGCCACGGCCACCGCCTAGCGTAGCCAGCGTACGGCCGTCCGCTTAGCTAACGCCATGACGTCACGAAGGCTGTTCGGCCGCCGCGAGTTCCGCCAATCGGAAGCGAGATGGAATCCGAGGAATGCACAGTGGATTTGCCAGAGGACCGGTGGAGGTGGCCGAAACTCCAGACGCGTTTTGAGCTCTGGAGTCACTAAAAGGGGCTCGAACAATGGATTCCTCGTTCGGAGAGCAATCCATTGGTGGGGTCACACGTTCGGTTCGAGTCCCATTTAGCGACTCTAGAGCTCAAAACGCGTGTGGGATTTTGACCGCCACCACCGGTTTTCTAGCCCACTTGCGAGGCTGATTTTCCTCACTGGCAAGCTCCAGGGTTCATGCCGCACGAGCTGAAAGTGCACATGAAATGTGGAAGCGTTTGGTCGCTGCATTCCAGTGCAGTGCCTTATACTCTGTCCGCGGGTTGGCCTGGTCGGCCTGGTCTGTCTCCAGTGTAGGACTTGATTGCCGTCGTGTGCACCGTAAATTGCTGCTGCAGGCGGACATGTTCGTATAGATGCTCCAGAAAGTAAGAATGCCCCGTTACTCTGCTTTATGAGTGCGGCCGGACTGTACAATCGCTGGGGCCGTGCTTTGTGGTGCTCTGGATTAGGTGCCCCCTTGGCCAGGGCGTCGCAACTTCACAAAAATTTACATTTTTATCTAACTTCAATTTTTCTTTACATTTAATTTTTTTCCCAAATTGAATGTTGTTTTTTTTTAATTTAATTTTTTTAAATTTAACTTCTCTTTTGTATTTAAATTTTGGAAGGAGACAATCAATTTTTTTGACTTCAACTTCTTTAATTTTTTTTTCAAAATTTTTTAAACCGTGAGCGTTAACAATGCTATTTTGGAACGCTTGTGGTGCTGTGGATTAGGTGCGGTGCGGGCTGGGCGGGTACACACTGTACGTACCCGTGTATGCACAAAGGCGTGCGCACTCGCGCATACTCTCTCTCACACACACACTCACACGCAGTCTCACAGTGGACATGCGGCACACACCGGCAATGACTCAATCCGTTGCTCGCGGCATATTGCTTTTGAGTCTGTCTGTCTGTGGGTCGGTGTGTCTGTATGCCGCTTGGCTGTTCTTGGCCGGTCATAATTTTGTCATCAGATTTGGTATAATTCACAATTGTTTGTCCAAAAATTGTTTGTTCGATAATTTTCCGAGGACATTTTGTTTCCTCCGTGCGTGAAGGTCACTGAATTGAGGAAGGTCGGCGTTTCGGTTCTTCGGCTGCAGCAGTCTTGACGATTTCCGGCCGCGGCGGGCGGGCAGGCGAGCTGGCAGCCAGCGGCAGGGTCCCTAGTCTGGCTGTACTTCGCTGTGAATCACTCCCGGCCTTGGTGTGGGTGCGCGCACCGCGGCGGCGCCGGCGGCTGCGCGCTTCGCTCTCTGGCGGCCGGGGATCGAACCCTCGCCCTCCGACTCCGAGAGTGAAGTCGCGGCACCGGTGCGGTGCTAACGGTACCCGTCAGTGAAGTGAGTGGTCCCCCCTCCCCCTCCCTTTCGCCTCTCTCGGCCCTGCGACGGCACGGACCGGCACCAGAGGAGACTGTAGACTGAGTCGTTCATCTCTCTCGCACCTGTAGGGCGCACCCCATGCGTGCGAGAGAGAGAGACTCGGCATCAGTCTGCTGCACGAGATGAGCGGCTCTAAGCATGCACCGGGTCAAGCCAGGGGCAGAAGGGGTTCGGGAGGGGAAGGTTGCACTGTAAAAATGTGTCGCCACTTTCAGGCGAAATCATCCTTCGTTCGCCATGAGTTACTACGTATTTGCGTAGACAAAGTCGGTTTTTAGACGCCGATGTGACTGACAGTGTACCGTGCAGCTGCCAAAATTCGATTTATTTTTTTTTCTGCGAGTGCAGTGGGTTGTGCAGTGTAGTGCAGTTGTCGCTTCACCGCGCGCCACTTTCTCCGCTGGAAAAATGTTTGTCTCCGTTTTGGCGGCAACGACGCGTGTTGCGTTGGCTCGCTCTGTCTCTCTCGCACCCCGCGGGACGCCCCGCGAGTGCGAAGGAGACGCGGAGTCTTCGGAATCTTCGGCGACTTGCCGCGGAAAAAAGAGGAAGTACGCGAAGGTCGCGGTGCGAACCGCGGTGACCTTGGGGGCGCTGCAGCCTGCTGCAGCTGTGGAGCCCTACACTGCGAAAGGAATTTCGGGAACGAGGAGCACACTGTGAAAAATTCTGGAGTTTGGCACGGAAAATGTACGGACGTTCCGTACTACTGTACGGAATCTTGTTGTCTGTCCAGAAAATGTTGGAGTTGAAAATTCGACTGTCTCTCCCCGCAGTGTGTTCCGACCGGTTCCTAACCCAATCTCCCTCGCGTGAAACAGCCATCCCAGCCAAATCTTCTGTGAGGTTGCGTCATAATTTTTACGTCCGAGAATGACGAGCCTGGCCCTTTGTTGCGGCACTTTTCTTCTATACTTTTTTTTTTGCGGTGTGGCGGGCCGTGGGACTTCCCCGTCGGTCTGGCTGCCGCCCGCCTTATCCTCGCCCCGGATCGACTTTGGACTTCGATCGGGACTTGGATTTGGATTGGGACTCGGAACCGCCTCCTTTTGTGTCGGCCACTCTGTCGGCCCGTCGCTCGGCTGATTTGGTTTTAATGGTGTGGAGACAGGCTGGCGGAGGGGGCGGGACCCGACTGGTGGAGAGGATTCTGATTCGTGTTTGACGCGACGCAGGCCTCCAGGGAGTACGCGTGGCGTTCGCTTGTACACTATCGGAGTAGGCAGTAACGCTCTCTCGCTCTTTCTCTCTGAGAAAAAGAGATGAAAGAATGATTTAATTTAAAATGAATATAAAATTTAAGACCTGGATTTATAAAATTTAAATTCGAACTTTGTCATGAATTTTCCTCCAAGCTTTTTAAAATTGTTTTAATTTTTTTTTTGTGTGTGGTGTGAGTTCTGTACCCACCCCGCTGGAAAATTTTGTTGCATCTCTGCCTGCGGTGCGCGGCGGTGCGCGGCGTATGAAAGGAACAATGTTTGGTGTGGCGGGGCCGGGCGGGGCCGGGCGGCGCGCTCTCCGGGGCGCTCTCACGAAGTGGCGGCCGCGCTAGCCGCGCGCTCTGAATAAAACATGATTGGTCCACGCGACGCGAGGTGCATTCGTCGTTTTCGTGTTCCCTTGGAGGGCACGCTATTGACCTATCTTGGCGCTGTCTGTCCCTCTGGGCCCTTCGAAATGCAGCCTTCTTGATTTTGTGTTTTTCGTGTGACTGGAAACCTGAAAGAAAATCTTCTCCGAATGGTGTTCTGATCGCGCCAGCTGACTGATTCTGGGAGTCCTCTTCGTCGCTCTGTCTCTCTCGCACTCACGCGGCGTCCGGTATGCGTGCGAGAGAGAGAGAGCGGCGACGGCTCTCGAAGTGCTGGACGGGGTGTGACGAAGCGTCTGCTCGAGGGGGAGTTAAATTGAGGCGTGGACAGCGACGCGACGATTGGCTGGGAGAAAGCTCTGGAGATGCACGGGGTGCCCCTGAATTCGTGTCGGCAATTTTGAGCTAGGACTGCCGAGACGGTCGCTTGGAATGTCTCGCTGGTTTGAAACGCTCCGAGCAGACCTCGTGTGTACCCCCTTGCCCGGTGTTGAACCCGAGCCGCGCAAGAGGCTTCCCACACCTGTGTCAAAATACCTAGGCAGATTTTTTTTCCCCCTCAAGTTTCTGGTGCACAAAAAGTGTTTCCGCCTCCGGGCAGCAGGGGCACTAGTGTGGAAAGGGGACCAGAGAAAAACCCTCGGCAGAACGGATGGGACAATGGAGATGAAAATCCCGAACGTATCCGGAGTGCGGTGCGCAGGCGCCGCCTCGGGGGCCCACACTGCAAGGCCTGGAAGTCGGAACGCGACGCGCAGCCAGTCTGCTGAGAAAACGGCGCCATTGTGAGGCAAACTGGTGGGAAAGGCGGAGGCTGTTTCGACGAGGCTCGAAAAGGAACATCAGGCTTGCAAAACGGGGGGTGGACACTGACGCCGTTTGTGCCGACTGACCGGGGTTCGCCACTTTTCCGGGGGAAATGGCGGACTTTCTCGCCGGGCCCGAGTTGCTCACAGTGCGCCAGAAGATCGGTGGGGGCGGCCCAAATCCTGGACGCGTTTTGAGCTCCACAGTCGCTAAATGGGACCGAACCGAACGTTTGACCCCACCAATGGGTTGCTCTCCGAACGAGGAATCTGGTGGGGTCGCACAAGTCCTGTTTAGCGACTCTGGAGCTCAAAACGCGTCTATAGTTTTGGCCGCCTCCACCGGTCTTCTGGCAAATCCACTGTGCGACTGCTGATTTTCTTTTCAACAGTGGAGCCACCGCTCCCTCCACCCGCTGTTGGCGCTTTGCTTTCTGAAGCGGACGAGTAAAGTGTGCGCGCGGTGACTGCGGTGTCGGTGCTTTGTTTTGACTTCCTTCGCGACGTGCCAGGAATGGCTTGGAATGGGACGGCTAGTCGGCATGACCCGCGGTGACGCAAGGGGTGTGAAATGAAGCCGATTGCGTGGCGGGGCGGGGCGGGGCGGGCGGGCACAAGGGCGTTGCTGTTGTCACTGCGCCTCGGCGGCCTAGGCGGCCCGGGCGTGAGCAGGGCGCGACGTGCATTGTGGTGCGGTCTCGCTAGGCAGTGTCGTGCCAACACGTCGAAAACCAACTGGCCCGCGACTGGCTGTATATCGTCAACGGTGAGCGTTCGCGGCGGGAGTTGCTTACAGTGAGAAACACTGTAAAATAAATTTTGGGAATTCCCGGAGGACTTGCCGAGGTTTGACGGAAGGCAGTGTAGGCCCCTTTCTCACCAAAGACCCTCGAAACTCTGGTTCGCGTCGGGCGTTCATGTCTCTGCGTTTAGGTCCCCATGGGGTGGGCGTGGCGTGGGGTGACGAAAGTGACCCAACAAAAGTTTGACATTCTATTTCGCTTTGCTTTTTGGGAGGGTTGGTTGTGCTGCTTGTCCCAGAGCGTTGTGCTGATTTGGCTGTGGGTTGGTTGGCAGGGCTTGCTCAAGTAGGATGCGGCGGGTTGCAGTGAACGTCCTTCCCTCCAGCAAACGTAAGCCCTTTTTTTTGTTCATTTGGCTGTTGGAGCCTGTAGTCTTGGTTTGGTTTTGGAGCATGGTTGGGCGTAGTGCGTTTCTAGATCCGTTGGAAGAAGACTTTTCCCAGACGTTCCTGGGCGGGGGCTGCTAGTGGGTAACCCCAGGACCCTCGACGTCCGGCGCCACCCAGCGAGCAACCATCTGGCGTGCAGCGCAGGGGCAGCGAGGGGTCAGCGGCCCCCTTTTCTTGTCGTACGTCTCGGGCTAGACGAGTGATGGGGGCGCATGAGTGGCGTCAACCCAACACGTGGTCAATGCCTGGCTGAGGGCGCCTGCCGGGTAGGCAACCACTGCCACAGAGCGCACCGGAGTGTCCTCACTGCCTACCTCCCAGGGGTTCGCCCTCGTCGCTGTGCCTCTCTCGCACTCGTAGAGCCTCCCACAGGGGTGCGAGAGAGACAGAGCGACGAGCCTGAAAGAGGCCCGTTTTGCCTTATCCTGGGAATGCGGGTGACTGGTGGCGCAATGTGCTTGCTTACCTCGGTATCTCGATATGAATGTGAATGGCGTTTCTTTGTCTGGGCGGCGTGCTGGCGACTCGCTCTGCATGCGGTTGGCGCTACCCGCGAGAATCGAAGCGTCGTTGTGGAGCAGTCTCGCGTTTTGATCTGCCGAGTCGCTAAATGGGACTCGGACCGAACGTGTGTCCGCACCAATAGATTACTCTCCGAACGAGGAATCCATTGGTGGGGGTCACTCGTTCGGTTCTAGTCCTGTTTAGCGACTCTAGGGCTCAAAACGCGTCTGGAGTTTTGGCCGCCGCCACCGGTCTTCTGGTCCACTGTGCAGTGGTCCCCTCCCCGTGGGCAGACGATTGGCGATGACACTTCTGGCAGTGTCGCGTCCTGATGGCGTCTAATAGGGCAGGCCATCTGATCGGCGCGTGGCGGGGCGTGGCGCGGCGTGGCGCGGCGTGGACTTCCCCCTCCCCTTCCTCTGCTCCTGACGAGACCGTACCAGTCGGCGACGGCGCGTCCCGTCTCGGCCGCACCGGCTCGGCTCGGCTCGGCTCGGCTCAAGTATGGGCAGGCTGCGCGGTGCTGCGCGGTGCGGCGCGGTGCTGCGCGGTGCGGCGCGCTGCTCCGCGGCTCCAGCCAACAGGCAAGATGAGCCTCCAGGCTCCGTTCTCCTTATCGCGACCTCCAGCCTGGAGGCTCCAGCAGGCTGACGCCGCTCTGTCTCTCTCGCACTCGTAGCGCGTATCACTCTGGTGCGACAGAGGCAGAGCGACGAATCAACTCTTCAGCATCAGCCTACTGGAGTGTCTCCAGGATCAGTTTTCCCTATTCTCGACCTCCAACCTGGAGGCTCCAGGAGACTGATTTTCGAAGATTCGCTCTGTCGGTCTTAAAATGTCTATTGTCGTTGGGCGTGTGGTGTAGTGATGTAGTAGTAATAAAAGACGATGGCTGGTTGTTGCCTTGTTTGACCCTTTTTTTCTCTTTCTGATTTCAGGTGTCATCCAGAAAAACCCAGACACCATGAGGAACACATCGCTGCTGAAATGGGCGCAGAATAACAACACGAAACAGGCTGGTTGGTGTCAAATTATGACCTTTCTCATATTTGTAAGTCTGTGAGATTGACTAAGATAAGGTTTGTTTCTCTTTAAGGTAACCGTAATTGGATCCACTCCCCTGATGCCTTGCAGCGCGGTCACATTGTCTACCTGGTTAAGGTACTACTTACTGTCACATTTATGCTTCTTTTTAATTGAGTGTAAAGCATCTGACCCACCATTAAATTTTCTGTTTTTGTTAGTTTATGGGGAGCACAGAGGTCGAGCAGCCCAAAGGAATTGAAGTTGTTAAGGAAGGCATCAGAAAATTAAAGTTTACCCAACAGTTGAGAAAAGCTGAGGGCAATAAAATTCCTAAAGTAGAGTTGACCATCAGTATTGATGGTGTAGCCATTCAAGAACCAAAGACAAAGGTAGTCACAAGAAAATTTGAGAATTAACATTTGCCCACGATTAAAAATTTGTTCTTATAAACATGTTTGTAATTGTTTTCCAATTTCAGCGTATTATGCATCAGTATCCTCTTCACCGAATTTCATATTGTGCTGATGATAAAGGAGAGAAGAAGTTCTTTTCTTTCATTGCCAAAGAGGCTGACGCGGAGAAGCATGTATGCTTTGTGTTTGTCAGTGACAAACTGGTGAGTCTAAGTTCACTTTCTTTGGCCTGAGGAAATTTTTGGAAGACCAGTAAACTTTAATTATATTTTCTTGCTCCCTGAAGGCTGAGGACATCACACTTACAATAGGTCAAGCTTTTGATCTAGCGTACAGGCGGTTTTTGGAAACCTCAGGCAAAGATCTTGAAGTGCAACGTCGATTGATGGTTCTTACTCAACGCGTTAAGAAGTTGGAAGCTGAAAATATTGTCCTAAGGCAACGACTTACAGATGTCTCTCAAATCAAAGGAATGGTGAGTTTAAGTGGAAGATTATTGCAAATTTTCAGCTTTTCATGAGCCACACTCTTATCTTCATCTGCTCTGGAACAGGCCGATGTTGAGGACTACATGCAGAGAAATGGCATATTTGATCTATTGTCGGTGCCACATCTTTCGACTAGCAGTGCGGATAGTTCTTCTGGTAATACGTCTTCATCAATGTCAGATTCCAGTGTTTGTGATACTTCTACAGTTTCCAATGGTTCAGACTTCAGTTCGAGGTAAGAAATTCAAAATGAAGGTCTACTAAATTGAAAATGAATTGCCTTCTCAAAATGATTTTTTTTCAGCAGTGGAATGAATACTAGCTCATCAAAAAGCAATGGTTTTGGATTGCTGCTCAACTTCAGTTCGTCTTCATCCACAAATGGGTTGAACAGCAGTAACTCTTCGACATCGCCCCCAGTACGAAGTGGACTGCAGTCTCCCCTGAGCCAAGTTCCTCCTGCCATTCCACCACGAGCCGGCGAAAATAATTTCATGATGTAGGTTGCTAGGGAAGCGCTTCTAAAAATGCCTCATTTGCTCATGTCATTGTTACTAACTTGTTTACGTGTCAGGCACAATCAAGTTACATCATCAGCTCCATCAGTTGGTACCAAGCTGGAGGGCCTGCTGCTTGATGAGATGGACGAGGACTTCAATCCTCGTGCAGAGGAGAATTCTGTTGCACCATCAAACACATCAGTGCCTTCTGTTGCCAACCCCTTTCCAATGACCAACGGAATCTCTTCTACCCCTGCTCCATTATGTGAGTCAAGAGTTGACTAAGCGATTTCTGAAAGGAAGAATTCTGTACTTACTGTGCTTCATTTTTGTTTCAGTGGCACCCCCTCCTAGCAAGTCAGCTGTGAGAGGTCGTCCACAGCCCATGACGAATGGCAATGGTGCATCACCCGACGTATTTGGAACACCTGCATTCTTCTCATCGAATACAAATGGAAAAGCCCCTGTTGGGGGAGCGACTGATGATCCATTCGGCATGGGTGAATTTTCAACTACCGGGAATAATGATGCTTCACAACATGACATTGAAAGTGCCATTGGGTTCCTTGATAAGAGACTTTTGGAAATGAAAGTGAGTATGATAGCAAAAATATATTCAGCTGCCTCTCAGTTCATCGGTTTGTTCATTTTTTTTATTATTTTTTTTTGTTGCTAAAATCAACTTTGCATCTTGTTGCAGGATGGATTCAGCAGAGGCCTCACTTTTGGGAATGAAGACTTTTCTTTGGAGAGTTTGGACCCTCTACGTAATTAATTTGTAGCACATTTACTGTATGCTCAGTTTTATGGTCCAAGCACCACAGTGTATACTTGTGATACCTAGATTTGCTATTGAAGTAAAAACGACTTTTAACATTTAAATTGTAAATAGAACTTTGTACATTCAGGGACACCATATGAATGTTTTGCTTAGCTATGTCTCAGTTACCTGCTTCTAGATTTGTTTAAATAACCCACAGACCAATTAATTGTAAATTTAATGTGTGCCGAGATATCTTGTATTTTACTATGTAATGTAAATTAGTCTTGAAGTCAATTAGTGCTCGTGATTTTTATTTTTCTTTGAATTATTTTAATTGCTGTTAACAGAAATGAGCGTCAGGTTTTGTCATTGCTATGACAGAAATCCTTTGTACTGGTTATTATCGTTCATGCATTCTTTCCTGAAAAGAAAGGTTTCCAAGTTTATTAAAAATTGTTGAAGGATTCAATATTCCTTTTTGTTTCAAGGATGTTACGTACTGTTGATTTTATGTGTGTAGTTTTTAAGTGTTCAAACTATCACTGTGCTATCTAATGTGGAGAGAGTTCTTGTGGCCAAGTGTCTAAAAAATTTGGTGATATTATAAAGTTTAATACCATAAAATGAATTGTTGCTGTAAAATATGCCTAAGCTTCTTTTTTCTGTGAATATTATTCTAGTTGTAAATAAATATGAATTGTTGCTGATGAATTGTTTGTATCTATTGTAAAGGATACCACATTACAAAACTGTTGTTAGAAGTGACTTTATTTAGTGTAACCCATTGCCTACAAATGTATTGCTAAACAAAAAAAATTATAAGTGAAATGATACAAACATTGAACAAAAACAAATTGGAACCAGTATCTTAGATAAGTTCACAGCAAACCAACAGAGAGGAAATATTATTTCCTACTAGAATTCCATTTGAAGGATGGCCACCTCTCCTTTGAGGACACTTCTGAATATTTCTTGAATCTGAAGCACCAGTTGCCATTTATGTAATTAAAACATCTTTGATGTTTGCGTGGCTCAACAGGAAGTGCCAAATCGTCACCTATCTGAGTTGTAGGTTTAGGAAGATGCAAAAAGGAAAGATTGTTGCGTAAGGTGAATCTAGGAGCAGCCTCATTTTTGGATAGTTTTGAAATGTTATCTGGGTCATCTGTGACATCGGACAGGAAATCAATAGATTTCTCAATGCCAGTGCTGTGGGCTACAGGATCTGCAATAGATTCCTCAACGCCAGTGCTGTGGGCTACAGGATCTGCATAAAGTCTCTCCTTGCTATGTTCTTTGCCTAGAGACAAATCGGACAAGTCTTGTTATTACCAATCGTCAATTACAACAATTTCTATTCCAACCTCTCTGTTGAAAAAAACGCAACAGAACTGACTTACCAACTCTCTTCGGTTGTTCTGTAAAATGATATGAGGTGTCGAATGTTCTATCAAAAGCAGAGTCTTTCAATCTTTTCTCTTTGCCTGAGGAATGAGAACATTCTATGAGTGAAAAGCAGTCTCGTCCCTCCCCCCGCCTAAAGAAAAGCACAGTGTAGCTGACAAACCAGAATTTTCAGATAGAATAGGAACATCACACAAGGAACCTGTGATAGGTTCGTCCGTCTTCTTGTGGCGGGTAACAGGTTCCAACTGGGCACAATCCAACCCTGGCTCCGTGACTAAGTAACAATTAAGAACAATCTATAATAAGAATCTACCGTCCCTATCTGAATGGAATGAACAAAACTGACCAATGACTCACTTGGGATGGTAGGATTTCTTGTTGCTTCAGACAGACACATAAGTTCTTGTAAAAACTCACCACAACCCTGCAAAATGAATTTGGTTGAAGAATCAAAGAGAAGTAGTTCTGTTCATGATGAATTTATTTTAAGAGAAAATACCTCTGCTATTTTGTCTGGGTAATAATCTAGAATTGTACGTTGAATTTTGGGCCATTGGTCAAACCATAGAGAAGCTTTTGCTACAGCATCCTCTTTGCTGCAAATAGATTTTATGAGGATCATATACACATTTATCTGTGCCTCCACTGGCAAAGAAATTGCCCTTTCAGCCAATTTGTTTCTGGTTAGAAAAAATAATTGGTCAGACAGTTTATTTCTTGGTTTTTAAAAACAAGATAATTTAATGCTATCAATTGGAGTGCTTACAACTGGTAAGCCCACAGCTCAAAAGTCCTAGCAATTTTGCTATGCTCTGAAAACCTACAGAGGGTGGTAAGGACTGTGAGTGAACTAAGTCCTGTCTGGACATTACTGGAGTCTATGAGTTCAAGGAACTTTGAAGCGCACGTGTTGAAAAGTGTTGAGCTTAATGGTTCACCTTTTTCACCTAAACTCTAATGAGCAACAATTTTTGATCAATGTAACATAACTTCATAACATTCTCCATTCAAACTTAAAAACCTGACTTACGATAAAGATACGACAGATATCTCTTGAATGGACTTCATATGTTTCGTCATCATCTAAACATGCCCTCCACAGTTGGGATAGTTCTTTACAATAGTCAAGCCATACCCGTTCAATCTGGAAGCAATAAAATTCAAAACCGTCAGGAACAGCGTTTAGAAAAAAGTCAACTCATGGTAAATAAAAGGACATTTGCTTACCTCCTCATTGGAATTGAAGTCATCAAAGCATTTGACAACCCATGGAACAAATAACTAGAGAAACAAAGAAACCAAAAAGTTTACTAATGCAATGGGCATACCAACTAAATGAAATGTATTGCATGATGTCTACCTCTGGGCGTTGTCTGACTTTAGTTAATAAAATGTTTATGGCATCTTTAGTTAACTCCGATCTAGGAGGCATGAACGACGTTTCAAAATACTTATCCAGCGCCGCGAGAATGTCACCATCGCCATCGCCATTCTCAGTTATGACTTGTTCCAGGGACTTCCCCTCCATGTCGTCGTAACCAAGATTGATGTCTCTTCCCAGCCGTTTGATCTCCTTTGATGCTATTCAAAAATCGTGCAATAAGTTGCAAACTTTGTGCAATAACTCTCTTCGAAGGGAGAAAAGGAATGTTGCTATATTTTCATTTCAATCTACTTCTTCTTACTCTTCTTCAAACTGAAGCAGTTGGCATACAGCCAGTGTTTGTTTGGTATCAACCTAAAAACACGAAGATCAATTTTAATGTTATGTGTGAAACGGAGATTAAAAGCATGAGGTCGTGATAAAGTGGCTGCTTCTGGTGGCATTTTGCCGTCAATCGTCTTTTCAGGAATGTGAAGTATTTGAAACGGAAGGCATTCCCGCCAGTGAATCGGGGCTCATGCTGACAAACTTTTGATTCCGAAAGATGAATATCTTCTCGGGCAGAATAACAAATTGGTTTTATATTATTTTGAGGTAAAATCAGATAATGGTATAATTTTTCTTGCTTATTCCTAAAAGCTTTTGATACGATTCCCAATTTACGTGCTTTTGGTTTTGTTGTTCCACAGGGCTGGTTGGACAGACTTGGCCGGCCATTTGAAAACGAAAACAGAGAAACATAACCCTCAAACGAAGCAAGCCGAGCGGAACTTTTGGCGAGAAAATTAGTTTTTAATGGAAAAGAAATGGATGACACTGAAGAGGAGAAAGTGCAGCTTTTGGAATCTCTCAGGCTCCAAGACGCAGCTCTGTCAACAACGGTCGACGAGTCGATCGTCGCCCTAAACAGCGACTCGGATTCGGAAGATGATAAATCCAAGTCCCCCAATAATACTCAAATTCAGACGGATCACTCCAAGTTCTCTGAACCAGCAGAGCCTGAAGAAAATGAATCAGATTCAGTCGAAGAAATTAGCTCAGACCCTTCGTGGGCTGATGCCCTTGAAGCAAACCAGGAGTACGACGCAGTTTTGGCTCAGCTTGAAGCGGAGATCAAAATGAACCTTGCAAAGGTCTCAACGCAGTTGGATGAATTGCACTCAAAACTTACAGCAGTTAATGCTGAGAGAGCTACTATGAATTTAAAAAGCCATTGGATTTATATCTTTGGAATGCCATATTTTAAAACACATGATTTGTACCCCTGCCCTTACAACAAAGACTACCACTTGAAGAAAACGAACAATGAAATTTGTTGGACTGATTTGCCGGTGTATCACCAATGGATTCCTCAGTACAAAAAAATTCTGAATTACGCTGTTAAAAAGTTGTCCACTGAAAAATGTGAAATAGAAGCTCAGTTCAAATTGGCCGCTCTTCGGAAAGATGCAGATTTTGCCAAACAGGCTGGGAACATTGAAAGGGCAACTGAGCTTGAGTTAGAAATAGAGGCATTTGATGTAAGTGATTTTGTCTCAAAATCTGTTGATGCAGTCATTGCCAGTGGAGACCACGATTGGCTTCAGATATCAGCAAAATATTTGGAAGGAAAGCAGTCGCCTGAAAGCTGTCGTAGCTTTTGGAACTTGTACCTTCAGCCCAAAATAAACAAAGCACCATATACCCCAGGAGAAGAAGCAAAGCTTCTGAGCCTAGCTGAAAAATATAAGTATGTGTCATAAATTTTTACACAGATACAGTTTCAGTATTGAATACTTTGAGTTTTGGATGCTTTTTTAACAATGTCTGTCTTTCTTTTCTTATTTCCAGACAGCAAAACTGGGATCTTATTGCTGAACAGTTGGGAACTAATCGTTCAGGCTACCAATGTTTCATTGTGTTCCAAAATAAGCTAAATGAGAATATTAAAAGGAGTATGTGGGAACCTGAAGAAGACCAGAGGCTACAGAATCTTGTGGAAAAATTCCGCATTGGAGACTACATTCCCTGGGCAAAGGTTTTACTCAAACTGTTTTAATATCTTTTTCAATTGCTTTCTTTTTTTCCATTCTCTTATATTTTATTTTTTTTGTTTTGGTTATGAAATCATTTGTTTAGGTGACTTACCACTTGGAAGGAAGAACTAAGAGCCAAGTTTTTAATCGTTGGTCTTATTCAATCAAACCTACCATTAAGAAAGGTCGTTTCACCCAGGAAGAGGACATTATGATTCTGGTTGGGGTTCAGATGTGAGTATTGATTTGTTGTTTGGTTGGTTGTTTCTCTCAACAGACTGTGCTTTAAATTAGTATCACTTCACTTTAAACTTTTGAACTCAGTTGAGTTTTTGTCATTTAGTTCAAATTAACTTAAAGACGTGAATTTTGTATGTTAAAAGGTGGGGAGAAAACTTCCAACGCATTTCCCAATTTCTGAGTGACAGAACTACGTCCCAAATCAGGGATCGTTACAAACATTACCTTAATAGACCTGATCTGGGTATTCCCTGGACAGTAAATGATGATGAAAGGCTTCTTAAGCTAGTGGCGGAAAATGGAAGAAACTGGAAGAAGATTTGTAAGCATTTCCCATCGAAAGACAGAACACAAGTATGGCTCTTTGTTAACATCAAGTTTTTGCTTTTTAATTTCTCCATCTGTTTCTCATTTTGATTTGTTAATTTATTTAAAAAAGGTGGTACTGAAAAACTCTGTTTTTTTTAATAGGTGCGTCATCGCCATACTTCATTGCTTAAATTTCGAGCAAAGTACCCTAATGCTCCTCTGACTGATGCTCCCAGCAGGTGCTATAATCCTCAAATGTATAAGGATTTCCAGGAACAGTGGGATAGAGCTAAAAAGATCCTTAATTGTAATACCATAGATGAAATGGTTAAAGCTAAGGTCTGTTAAATGACTCTATTGAATCCTGTCTTTGTTAACAATGGTTATTCGTATATAATTTTTATTTGGTCTTTTTTTTTGTTTCAGAATAATCTTGTATCATCTCTTCTAAAGAGGAAGAAAAGAGCTATACCTAAGCAATCCCAGAAGAAAAAGCCATCAATTATTGAAGCAGACCTTATCAACTATTTTCGCTGTAGCTATGATATACCTGGAGCATGCAGAAAACTTCAACTTAAATCGGGAGAAGTCCACAAGTATGCTGATGAGCTTGAAATGATAGTTTCAGTTCTCAAAGCCAAACTAAATTTGCCCAGTTTTGATGAATTGGATGAGGATCCAACTCTCTCTACGTCTGATAAGTGAGCAAAGACTTCCTTAATTTTTTTTCTGTTTGTTGTATGTTTGTTACCAACTAAAATGATTGTTTCTTTTCTTTTTAGGGAAATTTTGAAAGCTTATATTTCAAGAGGCACTGACTTCTTCAAAGATTCTCCCGCTCACTCACCAGAGGAGGTGATTCCAGAGCCAACCACTGAATCACAGTCTGAAAAGGTCATTGGGACTGTTCCTCTGCCATTGTTTAGTGATCTCAACAAGCCCTCCTCGTCCTCCTCATCTGACTCATCAGATTGTAATATTGATTACATTCCTTCGCATGATTTTGCCTCGCGGTATATTGATTTACCGCTGATGAACTATGAGCTGGATGCAGTTGTGGCAGACAGAAACAAGGACCCCTCATTTTATGAAATCCCTACTTTTGACTACATTGTTCCTGATGCAGCTTCTAGCCCGCCCAAAAAAGAGGAATTTGTTATGTTTCCACCAAATTTGACCTCTATAGTAGCTTTGCGGACGTTCCTCCTTAATAGACGCACTTTGGTCGATTGGGCCAATGCAAATTCGGGTCAGGTGGTAGAAGTGAATGATGAAAAACTGGCAGAAGCCCAGCGTAAGTTTGATGAGCGTATTTGGTGCCTTTTCCTTTGGCCTGCATTAATGTCAAGATATGCTCCAAGTTCTAATGATGCAATTTTCCTGGATGAAGAAACTACTAGTGTGAAATCTGACAGTTTTATGACAGGATTGAAAAGACCTAGCCCCGGTGGAAAAATAATTTCTGCCTTGGCAGCAACAGGGCAACTTATTCCAGAAGATGCACCCATTCAAAACATTGATATGCCAAGCACATCAGGTATCTCACTAACCAAATCTTCAAAGCGAAAGCAAACTAATTCAGAAACAGTTGAGAAAAGACGTAAAATTGTATTAAAGGAGGAAGATGAAGATCCGGATGATCCCGATGAAGTTATGGACATTGATTAATGCAATAATGTAATTTTGTGTGAAAAGGAAAGTTAAAGTTTTTTTCTTCTCCTTTCTTTTCTTTTGTAAACAAGCTTTGCTACTTAATGTTTTTTTATTTAATGTGATATGTAGAATAGTATGTGAATCAACTGTGCCCAATGCTACTGTACCTAATGAAAGATGATGGATTGCCCCCATTCATGTCAATCTCATTCTCAATGTTTTTTGTTACAATAAATTTTGGGAAATGAAGTCTTTGTTTTGTTTTTCAAGAGGGATGTGTTTATTTTGACCTGCACAATGGCAAACTCACCAAACTCACAGTCCAACATGGTGTATGGCGAAGAAGTTTCCATCGCCACAAGCTTGATATCAATTTGATAAAAAGTACATTCGCACTGAGCAAATTATCACAGGGTGTGCTCTGGCTGCCTGCCGGTTTCCTCGTCACCGCACGTTGTGGTCCTCCTTGATGAGGTCCGCCGCCTTCTCCGCGATCATGAAGGTGGGGGCGTTGGTGTGCCCGGAGGGGATCTCCGGCATGATGGAGGCGTCCACCACGCGCAGCCGCTTCACGCCGTGGACCTGCGGCCGCAGGACACACAACACGCCTAGTCACAAACCCGAGCAAACCGGCCAAACGACGTCACAACTGCTTGGGGGGCTGGCCTACCCAGCACTTAGCGCGCGAAGTTCAAGTAGCGCCTGCGGAATGCAGGGTAGGCAGTGCCGCACACCAAGGTGGCTCGGCGCGCTGCCTACCCTGCACCTCGCAGGCGTTCCAGGGGTAGGCAGTCCCGCACGCCACGGATGCTGGGCGCGCTGCCTACCCTGCACCTCGCAGGCGTTCCAAGGGTAGGCAGTCCCGCACGCCACGGATGCTGGGCGCGCTGCCTACCCTGCACCTCGCAGGCGTTCCAGGGGTAGGCAGTCCCGCACGCCACGGATGCTGGGCGCGCTGCCTACCCTGCAGCTCTCGCAGGCTGTACCTCCAGGGGTAGGCAGTCCCGCACGCCACGGATGCTGGGCGCGCTGCCTACCCTGCACCTCGCAGGCGTTCCAGGGGTAGGCAGTCCCGCACGCCACGGATGCTGGGCGCGCTGCCTACCCTGCGCTTCGCAGGCTGACCTCCAACATGCATACGATCAGTTGTGGTCTCTAGCCTTTCAAGTCAAGTACCACAGCGGGCCAGAAGACCGGTCATCCTCATCGGCGCTGTTAGGCCTCAGCAGACCTTTAGCGTTCGAGTAAGCAACTACAACAAGTGGAGGCGGTCAAAATCCCGGACGCGTTTTGAGCTCCAGAGTCGCTAAGTAGGACTCGACTGGGGTCACACTTTCGGTTCGAGCCCTACTTGGCGACTCTGGAGCTGAAAACGCGTCTGGAGCTTTGGCCGCCTCCACCGTGCGTACCCGGAGCCGAGGGTCGACGACGGCGCCGCTGTCCGAGGCGGGCCCCATCTTGCAGGTGCCCGACTGGTGGTAGATGGTGAGCGAGAAGTGGCGGATGTGGCAGCGCCAGTACGCGCGCGTGCCGAAGGCGAGGCCCCGGCGCACGCAGGCCGGCACCGCGGCCTCGTGGAGGCGCGTGCCGAGCCGCTGCATGGCCTTGGTGCCCACGACGCGCAGCGACTCCAGGACGCCGTCGACGAGCAGCTCCAGGTCCTCGGGCTGCTCGAAGTAGGCCGGGTAGATGAGCGGCTTGCTCAGCGGGTTGCGGCTGCGCAGCCTGATGCGCCCCTTGCTGCGCGGCCGGAGCAGCATCGGCACCAGCGACCACGAGTCCAGGTGCTCGACGGGCTGGAACATCTGCAGGGAGCAAAGTCGTGAGGCGTAAGTCGCGCGGAACCTCAGGGCCTTCCTCGGGTATCGCCTGGTGGACACGCTGAGATTGGCAACCCTTTCGACACACTTTGCTGTACCTATCAATTATTGTAGAATTTTTTTTACAGTTTTTTTTAAGTCGTTTCTGGCGACCTCCAGTACCTTTCCCTTAGCCGCGCGAAGCCAATTTTGTTCTCATTTTTTCTCCGTGTTTTACGGTGCTGGAGGCGGTGCGGACTGCACGTGGTTCACAGGTTTACCTTGTCGTACAGGTCCAGGTCCAGCCCCAGGCCGTCCCGGAACGTGACGTCCGAAGTGAGGGTGCCCGAGATGAGCATGAGCTCCAGGTCGGGCCAGCCGTCCTTGTTGCCGTCCAGCGCGTAGAACGCCACCGACTCGCAGCCGCCGGGGATCGAACCCGGGCCCGTCCGGTTCACCAGCCACTCCGTCATGATGGCCCCGCTGTACAGCCGCTCGGACCTGCGAGACCTCAGTTTTCACTCTCCGCGCCACAGTGGATTTGCCGGAGGACCGGCGGCCGAAACTCCAGACGTATTTTGAGCTCAAGAGGTGCTAACTGGGACTCGAATCGAACGTGTGACCCCAGCAATGGATCCCTCGTTCGGTGGGCAATCCATTGGTGGGGTTACACGCTCGATTCGAGTCCCATTTAGTGACTTTGGAGCTCAAAACGCGCCCGGGATTTCGACCGCCTCCCTCCACCGGTCTTCTGGCCCACTGTGCTTTCGGACAAGACCGCTTAGCGCGGGGCGGGCCATAGTGGTGTGCGGAGCGGCATTTTTCTATCTCGAATCGAAGCTGTCCAGATTCGATTCGATTTCGAAAGATTGGCAGTGACCTACTTGAGGGACACGGTGTCGTTGACGATGAACAGGATGCCGCCGGCCGACACGTGGTCCATGAGGTTCTCGCCGACGGGGAGGTCCGCCACCAGCGGTATGCCCAGCTCCTGCAAGGGGATTCCAACCACAGGCAGTGCTGCCACGTTAGAAGGCGAAAGTTCCCACGATGCACCAGTCAGTGTCGAAGCAGTGGCTGCTCTAGCGTACCTAGCGTGGGCACCTTGTCGAGGAATTTTCACCTACTTAAGTGGCTCCGTGCCGTGGTGCGGATCGGATCGCCCGGCGCGGCGAGGCTTTGCTGGTCAAGGACAAGGCCCCCAAGTGGGGCATAATATGGAAACCAAACAGCGAGACGAGACCGATCCGCACAAGGCACCACAGGTACGCCAACCTGAGCAAACCTGTCCGTCGCCGGCCTCGCCGGCCTTGGGCGTCGGTGTGTCACAATGGCCCACGCATTCGCGTGTGCAGTGTAGGCAGTGTCAGTCACTCAAAGGGATCGCGGTGGAGAGTTTCAGAGTCGCTAAATGGGACTCGAACCGAACGTGTGACCCCACCAATGGACTCCTCGTTCGAAGAGCAATCGATTGTTGGGGTCACACGTTCGGTTCGAGTCCCATTTAGCGACTCTGCAGGTCGAAACGCCTCTAGAGTTTTTGCCGCCTCCACCGGTCTTCTGGCAGACTGTGCGCCGCGGCGACTTGCCTGCAGGTGTTGGCGAGGCCCGATGCCGGACAGCATGAGCAGCTGGGGGGAGTTGATGGCGCCGGCCGACAGGATGACCTCCCTCCTGGCGCGCACCACCCTCCGCGTCGAGCCGCGCAGCCCCGCGCCCAGGCCGCTGGGCCGGCGCAGCAGCTCCACGCCGACGGCCTCCTTGGTGACGGGGTCCACGACCACGCGCGTGGCCAGCGTCTCCTTGGTGACGTGCAGCGAGGCCCGGCCGCGGATGGGCCGCAGGTAGGCGTGGTTCGAGCTCCAGCGCTCGCCCCGCAGCATGGTCGTCTGGAAGCACGCGAAGCACGCCCCCGGCGTCACAGTGGAGGTGGCCGAAACTCCAGAGTCGCTAAATGGGACTCTGGAGCTCAAAACGCGTCTAAAGTTTTGGCCGCCTCCACCGGTCTTCTGGCAAACCCACCCCTTCGCCACTCCCCCGCCTCGTCTGGGCGCTGGCGGCACTCTGTACCTGGAAGTGCGCGAAGCCCGTCATGTTGGCGCCGTTGTAGTCCACCACGTTGTGGCCCAGCTCGCGGCCCGCCTCCAGGAAGGCCGTGGCGATGGGCGTGCGGTACGGGATGTGGCTCACGTACACGGGGCCGCCGGTGCCGTGCCACTCCTTGTCGGCGGCCAGCTCGGGGACCTGCACCACCGTGCACCACAGTCGCCGGGAATGAAATGAAAGACAGTCGACGAAACACAATGGGCCGGTCTTTTGGTCCACTGTGTGAAACCGGAGGCGAATGAATGAAAGAAGTGCTCTGACCTGCATGTTCTCGATCTTCTTGAAGTACGGCAGGACGTCCTTGAAGCCCCAGCCCGGGTTGCCCAGCCGTTCCCAGTTATCGAAGTCCATCCGGTGGCCGCGCGTGTACAGCATGTAGTTGAGCACGCTGGACCCGCCCATCACCTGCGACACGCACAGATAAACCTCGCCGATACCCCGCGCACAACGAACGGGAAACCGGGGGAAAGGGAATGACCTTGGCGATACCCCGCGCTAATGGACACTGCTGTGTCCTTTAACCCGGCGTTACTCCCCGCTTGCAGTGGCGTGACTCTGTCCCACTCGCGCGGCCAGCTTGTGCGTGCAGAACTGCACGGTTCACATCGGCCGCCATGGCACCAATGCATGCGAATGCATGCGAATGCAGGCGAATGCAGGCGAATGCACGCGCATCGAGGCGCCGGCACTCTAAGTGGTGCCAAGGCCCGACTGGCCGGCACGCCCGGCACGCCGCTGGAGAAGCGGGTCGGCCTAACGCGGAGCATCTGCCGGCCCCGTACAATGGGCCAGGAGACCGGTAGGGGCGGCCAAAACTCTAGACGCGTTTTGAGCTCCAGAGTCGCTAAGCAGGACTCGAGCCGAACGTATGACCCCACCAATTGATTGCTCTCCGAACGAGGAATCCATTGTTGAGGGTCACACGTTCGATTCGAGTCCCATTTAGCGACTCTGGAGCTCTAAACGCGTCTAGAGTTTTGGCCGCCCCCACCGGCCTTCTGGCGCACGGTGCCCCGCTTCGCGCACGCCGCCGCCCACATCGCTCTGTCTCTCTCGCACCCGCACGGGACTCCGCCTGAGTGCGAGAGAGACAGCACTAGGCCCTCACCTTGCCGCGCGGCCAGTTGCAGCGTCCGCCCTTCATGGCGAGGCAGGACGAGTTGGAGGGCTGCGTGCGGTACTTCCAGTTGGCGTCGCTGAACTGCAGCAGGTTGGCCGTGATGGGGATGTCCATGGCGAAGATCTCGGAGCGGCCGGCCTCCACCAGCAGCACGGACCAGCCGGCCACCTCGCTGAGGCGCGCCGCGAGGGCGCACCCCGCCGTGCCCGCGCCCACCACGATGAAGTCGTACTCGGGCAGCAGGGCCTCCGTGGCGCGGTCGGCGGGCTCCTGCAGCCCGTCGCGCACCAGCTGCACGAACGTGTTCCACACCGCCTCCGTGTACAGCGGCGGCTCCTGCGCGCGCGCCACCAGGGCGACGGCCAGGACGGCCAGCACCGCGAGCAGGGCCTTGTCCATGTCGAGGCTGGGTTTGGGGCTTGGCGGCGTGGAGGCGTGGAGGCGGAGTGAGGCAAGGCGGGCGAGCGGGGTGCCTGGGGGCCTAGGCCATCTGGAGGACTTCGCTCGTATGGAGTCGAATTACCATCACGAGGAACTCAGGCAACGAAGTAACGAAGTCTTTTCTTTCGGAACGAAAATTAGAAGGGCACAAACAGGCTTCAGTGAACTGTGATCGACTTTGATATTCTTTATAATCGACAGAACACACGACCCGCCACTTTTTTACGGTACTGAAGGGAAGTAAAACTGCGGACGACGCACCACTTATTCTCAGTCTTGCACACAATTGTGGATCACAGCACTACACTTTTGAAACAGGCCGGCCTGTTAATCGCAGGGAACTGTTAACTGTCACTTCTGCAGTTCAAACCGCGAGCGTTGGTACCGCGAGCGTCGGCACCGCGAGCGTGTGCTCCTCGGGCGAGTGTACCATGCGTGTTCGTACTGCGTGTGTGACTCCTCGAGAGGTCGGTCGCCACTTCGGCGTCTCTCTGTCTCTCTCCACCTGGCTGCAGGTTCCAGCGAACCACGTGCGTCGAATCGCGTCGCCGCGGGGGCCTGGAGGGGACCGGGGAAGGATGCAAGGGCGGTGGTGGGGTCGCACAGTGGGCCAGAAGACCCGTGGAGGCGGCCAAAACTCTAGACGCGTTTTGAGCTCCAGAGTCGCTTAGCAGGACTCGAACCGAACGTGTGACCCCACCAATGGGTTCCTCGTTCGGAGACCAATCCATTGGTGGGGTCACACGTTCGGTTCGAATCCCATTTAGCGACTCTGGAGCTGAAAACGGGTCTAGAGTTTTGGCCGCCTCCACCGGTCTTCTGGCCCACTGTGGGTCGCCGCCGTCGCGGCCGGGCTAGTATTTAGCCGCCCGAGTGTCGAAGTGTTGACATTCCCTTGTTGGACTTGCTCTGCCCAGACCGGTAAAGTTCAATGCCGCCCAAGTCACCGGATGACTGCTTTTACAGGGGATCAGCGTATCATTTCCAACAGCGCTTTCGTCGCTCTGTCTCTCTCGCACTCGTGGGCCGTCCCGTGGCGGTGTGAGAGAGGCACGCTGGATAGACAGGCGCGCATAGAATGGGGGATAGTTTCCCCCGGTTTCCACGGTGGATCCCAGCACAGCCACGACAACCACGCCCCGGACCCATGGCCGCCCATGGCCGACACGCCGAGACAACGGCGACGGACAGGACGACGGATGCATGGGCATTGCCGTGGCATTGCCCAACAGCACCTCCTAGAGAATACCCCCACCCCCTCAACATACACGCGGGTCTTGTCTTCGAGCTTTGAACTCCGCCTCGAAAGTCCACCCGCGCCCTTTTGCCTACTTGTGTAGGAATTTTTGCCCACTTGCGCCCCTACACTGGCGACCGTCCTCATCCTCTCTCTTTCCGTCTCTCTTTCTCCCTATCCGCCCCCCCCCCCTTGCAGACTGCAGCAGGCTGCTGAGCCCGCAGCGGCCGCCCAACCGGCCTCAGCGTCAGATGGGTTGCCTACACCGCAGGCGGGACGTGTCTGCAGAAGACGACAACAACAACAGCAGCAACAACAACAACACGAACGTGGTGCCGGATGACAGTATTGCTTCCGTGGCCGGATGGCGCGACGCGTTCTGGCGATTAGGTTTTTTTTCGCCCCCCAGTCCAAAGGTCCCCGCTTCGCTGCCGTTCGAATATTACGGTGCAGGCACGCGCGCCTCGCGGTATGTACCTGCACTGTGCACCTGCTCGCGTCGAGGATGGCGAACAGGACACCCGGTGCTCACGGTCCGACCTGCTCTTAGTGGAAAAGCCCCACCCTCGCGCAGGAAAGAGCCTACTGGATTTTACAGCGGTCTTGTTTTATTTCTTCTGAATAAACGGCGCGTTACAGAAAATTTAATGCCATAAAAATGGAGAGCGTCCCGAAGTCAGAGACTTTAGTTATTTCGAGAGCCCGCCTGTCCGGAGCCAGTCTTCAAAAATTGCAGAGGGGTTCGACTTGTTTCTTTTTCGACAGATAAGTATGAGGGGGATTCTGTTTCCACACCGAGTTTCACGCCGTATGCTGTTGGATTTCTTTGTTCTCGCTGGCTGGCTGACGAGACACCTTATAAATCCGCCGAGCGAACGTCTCGAAACGTGTCGAAAAGTGGTGCGACCTGATAACGCAGAACGCTATGGGCCTCTGGCTTGAATTGGGGTCCCTGGCGGGGGGGGCGGGGCGGGGCGGGGCGGGGGGCGGGGCGGGGCGGGCGGGGCGGGCGGGGCGGGGCGGGGCGTGCCGGCTTACGCCCTGTGGGGCTTTCGGGCCGGGGTCGAGGGGCCCTGGCAGGCTGGCAGGCCCTGGCAGGGGTCGCATCCCGGCAGAAATGGCATTGGATGCCACGCCGCTGTCGCGCGGGTCGCGCTGTCGTGTCATTGCTCGCAGTTATCACTATCGGACGCGGACGGCTCTGTGGTCTGTGACTCCAGAAAACCCCGCCGAGCGGAATTCGGGTACCGTTCATTCAAGTGTCACGGACGCACCTGTCTCTCGCTCACAGACGAGAGACAGAGACAGGCAGCACGAAACGAAGCCTTCGGATCGCAGTGAGAGTGAGAGAGCGCGACGCTTCGTCTTGCAAACTCGCCAAGCGATCCAGGACGCTTTTGTCTTGGGGTGGGGAGGCGCCCGAACGTCTCGGACGCCTCCCACGGCGATAAGAGAGACGCGACGCGACTGCGAGAAAGGCAGGGATTTTCCAGACGCAGCCCCGAAGTATGAAGCACGATAGCGGATGACACAGGCGGAGGGCGATGGCGCGGCGCAGCGGGGCATATAAACAACGCCCCCCTCCTTCCCGCCGAGCCGGCCGCCCCTGGCATATAGGCACACTGCGCAAACAAACACGGAGGCCGAACGCGCCGGACGAACGCCGGACGTCGCCCGATCGCCATCCGCCCGGAGTTTGCCACAAGAACACACTTTGCGACGTGGAACCGGTGGAACGAGGAGGCGGGGCGCATTTGACACCACGGGCAGGGTTGCCTAGAAGTCCAAAATTCCCAAGGGTTGCCTACAGGCAACTTCTCGAGAGCGAAGCCCAGGTGTTGCCTGGTATAGGCAGACTAGGGTTGGCAACCCTTTTGGCGTGTGAAACTTTCACCTACTAGTGTGGCAACCCTGCCTGCAGTTTTGCCACGCGGCTAGAGACCGAGGCGCTTTTTTTCGACGAAATAAAGACGTTTCCCGTTGCGATAAGATAGGGCCCTCCTGCGGACAGTCTCATTTAGGGACTTCAGCTTCAGCACCGCCACACCAGAATAGCTTCGCCCAGGAATCCGCGGCTCGGCCGTTAAAAAGGCGGAGAATGTTTGTCAACAAGGCTGGAAGTGTCTGTGGCCTGACCGAGTCTGACCGAGCGCGTCAGGTCTAGTGTAGGAACGTGCTGGCGAGCCCTCTGTTTCGCTGCAGTGGTGTAAGCGGAGCGCGGAGTGGAAAGGGAGGACCCTGCAGCAAAGTCGCGGCCTGCAAGTCTGAGTCGTAATTCGGCTGAGGTCGAGATAAACCCAGCGACCGGGCAAAACAGAGGGAGGACGCCGCCGCCGTGCCGCCAGACTGCCGTCAGGGAGTCAGGGCAGCCAACCATTTAGAACCACTTTGGCGGGGCGGTCGCCCTCAGTGGTTTGACCTTCCAATGTGTACCCAAGGGGTCACACTGTTGTTTCACACATAGCCCACACAGACACACGCCAAAAAATTTTGTAAACTTTTCTCTGGTAATCTTGCTAAATTGCGCGTTTTTGCCGGTTTTTTTTCACGCGCTCGCTGTCGACGGCACACTACAAACAAAGACGCCGAAAACTCGAGCAAGCCGTTGGACCAATTAAAGCCCCTCCTAAAGTCTAATCGTCCCCGCGGCAAGTCTCGCTGCATTCTCGCAAAAGCCTCTTCTTATCTTTCCTTTTTTGCCATTCGGGCGCGGCGTGGCGCGGCGCCCCTGACGCAGGCTCGAATCAGTGTATCCACCCTTCCGGGTGCCACCTGGCTTCGCCGTTTAGCACCAGATGAGTGCAAGCGCACAATCAGGCCGACACTGTGTATCACTGCTCAAAAAATGTCTCCAGTTTTCTGCTGGATTGCGCAGATTTCCCCGATTTTCCTCCGCTATCGTGGATGATTGAAACCTTCGTTTGTTGTAACTGCTGACGCGGACGCGAGGTCCATGGTGCACGATGAAGAGTTTCGGAAAATTCCACGATAGAATCACAAGTCTGTGACGGCCGAAGCGGCCTGCTGGCTGCATCGGCACAATTTTTCCACCGTATCATCAGAATATTGAGAAATGGAACTGAGAAAATCGACGCGGAGATCTGGACACGTGAGGTGTGGGGGAATGTCCTAGATGACTCACAGTGGACAACTAATGCCTAGAAGTGGTCGAACGGACGGCGGCAAACTCCGGCCGTTGCCATGCTCGGCCCGCCATGCAACAGGATACGGGGCCTCGGCCTCAGCTAGACCGCGTTATTGAGTTGCACCGAGTTTGATGACCTCACCAAGTACATCACTGCACTTCGGTGCCACTTCATAACAAAATGGTGGATGGAATTTCCCTTTCCGAAGATCCGAGGCAATATTTTCTCTCAAAGAGTTCTCCGGTAATTCCGTAGATTTTTATTTTTAACAGTGAGCCAAAGTGTTTTAGAGGCATGTCTGCCAAAACAGGTCTCCCGGCCACCTGGAGGCCGGGCTTCGGGAGCAAGGCGGTGGTCGCGGTTCCAAAACGCGGCCTGTCCCTTCGCGCGCTTCGCGCCAATGCACCGCCAAGGCACAGCCACGCAGCCAAGGTTGTCTGGCGAGAGGCGGGAGGCGTGGAAGGGAGGCACGAAAACATGACGGTCGCTGCTGCGAGGTGCGGTGGTGCGGCTGGGAGCCCACAGCAGGCTCACTCCGAACAAAGCTCTCTGTCTCTCTCGCACTCGCGGGGGCGTTCAGGGAGGGTGCGAGGGAGACAGCTCGGTCGGTGGGGCGCGATCCTGCTTGTCGATTGCTTTAGATAAGAACAAGCAGGCGAATGGCGCAGACAATGCGACATTGCACGAGGAAGGTTCCATTCATGGCCCCATGCAGCCAGCCTGGCAGCCAGCCGGCCAGACCGAGCAGCCAGCCCAGGGCTCGATAAGCGTTCACTAATTACGTGGAAACCTCGCTGCCTTGCTGTGATTAGGTGGAAATCGCCAAAGTAAATCATTCTCAGTGACACGCACAAATTTGACGTTTGAGTTCAAATCGAGTAACTAAACCCGCCGTCCTCTTTCTGGATCCGCCCCTGTCTCCAGTCCAAGCTAGCTAGCCTAGCCTTGCTCGGCTTGCCTCGGAAAGCGGACACCTCTGCGGACTGATTCCGAAAAGTCGCTCTGACTCTGTCGCTCTCGTGGGTGTGTCCCGCAGGGGTGCGAGAGAGACAGAGCGACGAAGCGCCGCAGCCTTGAGGGTCGCGCTGTCCAGTGTCCATGCCGAGCCGGCGTCCCGCGTTGGGCGCCCTGGCCGCCCCACAGTGGGCCAGAAGACCGGCGGAGGCGGTCAAAATCCCGGACGCGTTTTGAGCTCCAAAGTCGCTAAATGGGACTAGAACCGAACGTGTGACCCCACCAATGAATTGCTCTCCGAAGGAGGAATCCATTGGTGGGGTCACACGTTCGGTTCGAGTCCTGCTTAGCTACTCTGGAGCTAACGCGTCTAGAGTTTTGGCCGGTGGTGCCAGTCCTCTGGCCCACTGTGGGCCCTGGCCGCCCTGGCCGGCCTGGCCCTGACGCACGGCACCACGGCGCGGCGTCCGCGGTGTCCAGCCCGTAACCCAAGAAGACCCAAGCTGGCTAGCTGGCCGCGGATGCACTTGTTGATGCATAGGAGCCACCACTTCCGCGCGGCGTCACAGCGTCAAAGCCATTCAGTCCGTCGCTCTGTCTCTCTCGCCCCCTGGGCCTGCACTGGCCTGCCCTACGCGGCCTTCCCTAGCCCCGGCGTGAGTGCGAGAGAGAGAGAAAGCTGGACCAAACAGGTTCCATTTCGCAAACATCGACACGGCAACGCGTCAATTCGCCGATCGAGATGCGCTGCGTGACGTCACACGCCCGTCACGTTTTCGCCCGCGCCACAGCCGCCGCGTCGCTCTGTCTCCCTCGCACTCGCGGGGCGGGGCCGGGCGGGGCGCTCCGCCGGGGTGCGCGAGAGAGACAGAGCGACGCTGGCTTCGCTGGCGAAGTGCCGCGCCGCCACCCTCGGCACGTGTTACAAGCGCGGCGGCGCGGCGCACGAGATTCCTCTGTTTATCTGCCCAAGAGTAGCCTATCTGCAGACTGGTTCCGAGGCGGCTGTCTCTCTCGCGCTTCTAGCGGACGCCCCGGCGGTGCGAGAGAGGCAGAGCGACCGAAACGAATCAGTCTGCTGCGTCGGGGCCTTCGGGGCCGCGCCTAAATCGTCTGCCTTACGTGGCCGTCGTGTTGTTAGGACCGCAGCGCCTGCCCTGGCTGCCCTGGCACCCCCGCTGCGTGCACCGCGGCACCGCCGCGGCACCGCCCTCCATGGCGCATGGCGCGCGCTATTTTTACCAGCCTGGGGCTTTTCAATTGAACTCACGAGCCGCTCATACGGAGCGCGAGCCCCCCCCCTCTCTCCATGCGCCTGGTTACACGATTAGCATTTTGTCCCGCAACTTTGTCGTTGCCCATTGATCGATAGAGAGAGAGAGAGATAGAGAGGTGGAGTCAGTAATGCGCAAAAGCGCAGGAGAAAGAGAGAGGGAGTGACCACCGACACGTCAACATGCGTTGCGAGCGTTGCGCCGCCGCGGGGGTGGGGGGTGGGGGGCAGAGGGGGGCAGGGCAGTCGCGAATCGCAGACAGAAATCGTCTCCCTTGTTTTCGGTTTCGGTCTGTCCGGGGGGGTCGGAAAAGAGAAAAGGGACAGAAAGGGGAGCGATCCGGACGCAGAACAGAACGCGGTGTCGGTGCTGTGCGTTGCGCCGTTCGCGTTCGCACTCACTCGCACCCCCACCTTTCTCCCACTCACCCCCACCTCCGCTCTCTCACTCTGACGTCACCACGCGACGACCGAGGAAACCACAGCCAACCTTACCGCACGAATCATTTGCACTTGAAAGTATCGTTGGTTGGTTCGCTTTGTCTGTAAACCCTGAAAACGGCTTATAATTTTCATTAGAGCACTGGAAAATTTTTGATTTACCCTGTAGAATCCCCTGCTAGAGCCCTGTTGTCAGAGCGTTTGTCTTTCTGGTGGTGGCACCAGTGCCCCCGTCTCTGTATATGTGATCAAACAAGAGAAGGAATAGGTCACTGATGGTTTGTGCTCGTAGCGGAAAGAGTTCAGAAGCGTTTCAATCACTTGAGAATTATGAGTATTAGTGCCCTTTTGGCCTTAAGTAACCCCGAAAGCAGTAAGGAAGACTTGTTAGAAGCCATGCCTGCCTTAAGTTCCAACTACTGGTGAGTTTTTTCGTCATGGTGGGCTGCTCTGGTTTTGCAGATGTCCGCCATGTTGGATTGCTCCAACATCACGTCCGTCGTCTACTTTTAGCAAAATTCGCGTTCTTCCTCATTCCTATCTATTTCGCAATCGCCTTTCGATTACCTGGCCTTGTCAGATTTCCGTTTAGCTTTCTAATGACCGGTCCGTACTTGGTATTTCTTTCCTACGGCCTGTCTCGTTGTCTCATCTGATCTATCTTTGGCAGTCATTTTTTTTTCATTTGCTTAGTGACGCAATAAATCTAAACGTCCCCCCGGCCTAGGTCCCTGTGCCGTCATGCACTTTCGTTGAAATGTTTTGTGATTATCGGTTCTGACGGAAACGTGCGTAACTCGGCCCCCCGAAAAAGCCCTCTCGCCTACGTGTTATTGGGGCCGTGATGGAGACTGCTGGATTCGGGTACCTTGTCACCCTTTTAATTTGTTGCCATTTTTGCCCCGGTCGTCCACTCTCGGACTCCTGCTGCGAAATTTGCCTGTCTAGTTCTCTTGGAGCTGTGCCAGCCACCGCCAATGCCGTGTCTTGGGCTTAAATACTGGGCCTCCCTTTGGGCGTCCTTTGTTTGGGCTCTTTTGGCTGTGTACACCGTCACAGTGCCACTTGGTGCTTCATTATCTGGGGCTCTTTGAATTTGAGAGGTTATTTTTGTGCTAGCGTGCTCGCATGCCAATAAATCCCTTAATGAAGATGTTGTTGAAATGAAATAATACATGGGCTCAACAACAATCGGAAAAATCACATTCAATTTTATTGGATATTAAAATAGTATTTTGTTCTGAGGTGGCTCTTATGTAATTGTTGTCAGGCTAAGTCATATCCCTATGATTCCTAGACACAACTGATGGGTACTTTTGCTGAAATCATTGCCACATTTGCATACTTTGCTGGTGTTTTATCTTATCTGCACTTGTTTGCTGCTGTTGCTTAGATTACACTTCATTTGACTCGGCCCTCATATGGTGCTGCATAAGCTATTAAACTGCTATGCAAGATGCAAAATTTGAGTGTTTCAAAGTATTTTAATTATTGTTGCCATTTCTGACTGCCACAATTTTAATTTGTAACAAATTGCTGAACTGCTCAAAATTGTAGTATGTCTGTCATCGTGTTTAGTTTGTCGGTCTTGCAACAATAGGTCTCTCCCATGTTCAAAGTTTTCCTGATTCTTGTTTACTTCCTACCTTGTACTGAGCTCCTATTTTTAGTTGCTACAGCCTCTTGTTGACTTGCTTTAGAAGCAGATGCAATCTTTTCTTAGACTTGGCACATTGCCAATAAGCACCAGTGTCCTTGCATTTTACCTATCTCACTTTACTTTCTAATGTTATGTCATTGATGAGTTCTGCATCGATAAATGAGCTTGCCAATAAATTTCTGCTCTAGTTTTTTTGCTCTCTTGTTGTGGTGCCCCCCCCCCTGTACAGTGCAGTGTACTTAAAACTAAAAATAGACGGGCTGAACTAATGCCCACTGCGTAGCAAATAATGATATCGGTGCCAGCAAAGGTGACAGAACTCTGCCAAACTATCCTGCTTCCTCCCTCCTGACTATTGTGATGTAGGGAGGGAAGAAATGTTTCATTCCTTGGCGTACTCTGATTGCTTGTGTTTGTTTTGTTTCAGCTCTTCCGAAGTTGAGGCTGTGCCTCAGTACTGTATAACGTTGGGCGCAGGGCCTCAGTCTTGGTCCTGATGGCCCCCACACCGCCTTCACAATTGTGTCGCCGTCACTCAGCACAGAGGGCAGCGGCGTGGGGAAATCTAAGGAGCTCTCTGTGAGCGCACTGCGTAACTGCAATGTTGTGCAGGTAATTGTTTTTACTGATTCTGTGTTCTGGTCAAAGTTGGGTTCGAGAGAGCTGTCCAATGGGGGACTATTGCCAACTTTTATTCTTGGTGCTCCCAAGTGGAGGAGGGGCAGGGGGAGCCTGTTGTGGGGCCTGATGGTGTGTTTAGTCTTCACCCAACAACTGAAGTCACAAGTTCATGGCTCTTTCAAGCACACCTTTAACTTGCCTAAAATATTTGTCTCTATTCGGGAAATGTGAAACTGACATTAGTGATCTTTGTCTTGCTTGTGGGGAAGATGACCATAAGAAGGTCCTTATTCCGTTTTTACTCCTAGGCATCATTCTACTTTCTTATTTATCTTTATTAATTTGAATTTCTCTTTGTTTACAGGAGAATGAACTATTAAAAGCAGCGAGGTCGCTGGAGTCTTTGCGTCTAACATTCGTACTCCAGTTGACTGAGAGCAGCCAGGTGCTATGGGAAACCGTGTTGTGGCAGGGACGGCTGTACATCCAGTTGCCGTCATGCATACTTCCGGAAGGATCCAAGGAGGGCTTTGTCTCCCTGTTAGAATATGCGGAAGAAGTGCTCAAGTGCAGTCACATCATTCTGTGCTTCAAGAAAGATCGAACAGATAGAGGTGAGCTATAAGTTAATTTTTCATTATTATCTTTCTTAAGTGACTTAAGATTACTACCTGATCCCATTAGGCAATGCCTGTATTTTATTGACACAAGTATTCACTTGTTGCAGCTCTTCTTGTGCGGACCTTCATGTTCCTGGGATTCGCTCCCCTAGCCCCTGGCAACTCTCTTGTCCCCCGCAAGGCAGATCCAGGCAACCTCTACATGCTCTACACCATTGAGTAATTATTATCCACTATGACTTGCCTCAGACCAATTTAGCACTATTTCCCCATTGTATATGTTATGAGAAATTTTAATCTGTGTTGCTAATGTTTTACTTTCTTTTAACATACTTCAACTCTTGAAGACATTGTAGGATCTTTTTTATGGGGTTATTATACTCTATTTTCTCCTCACCCCTGCTGTCTTAATTATATGCTGTGGCTCACACTTTGTTGTAGCTGAATAACCTTATGTTTTGATGTAGCTGTTTGGAGATATTTGCTTCAATATTTATCAGCTTTAGAAATGACTTAGGTATTGCACTTGTATTTATGTATCTGGTCTGATGGCAAGCGTGTGATAGGGTTGTTTTGATCTGTAGTAATAAATTTAACTATGTCTTCTCTTTACCACCGGTGAAATCTTTTCAGGGCCGAACAGCTGTCAGGTTCTTAGGTGTTATCATGTTTCTGACTTTCTCTGATTCTTTAAGTCACCATTTTAAGACATTTTGAAGTTTGTTCAAGTCAAGTTATCATTCTCTAGAGTTACTATGCTCGATTTCCCCACGTTGGTTCTAGTGAGAGAGGGGCATTTGATAAAGAATCAGAGGTCTGTTAATTAAGTGGCAGTTTGGGGCACTCCAATTTTCATCAATTCATTCTTCAAAATTTGCACAAAATTTTTTGTCTGGTTGTATTTACTATATTTAAGCAAATCATCAGAGTGCCTCAAACTAGTTAACCTAACTCCGATTTTCGATTCAATTCTGTCTCTTGTTCTGAGTGGAAGTGACACCTAAATACTAAACACGCGTATGACTCCTCATACGTACGAAAAAAAAATAATAAAATAAAGAAAATCCAAAAAAAATAAAAATGCAATGTAGGTTTTGTTTTTACACATGTTTATTTTGTGGTTCACATTATACATTCATGCCTTATACCATTCCAGTTTTTTAACTAGGTCATCTGGCATTTGCTGGGCGGCCCAGTTCCACCGGTTTTTGTTTTTATTAATCATGTAGGTGAGGGAGTGGTTACTTTTCTTTGTCGTTCATAATGTATGTTCACTAGATTAAGTTTTGTATCATTGGAAATATTTTATTTGTTTAGTATCCCTTTTAAGCATTCAAGAATCAAATATATATCCTGTTCAATTATATCTATTTGACTGATGGTTTGGAGTTCACTAATAAACCTTACATTACTCTACATTAACTATTTGTGATACTATTTTGTATCCTTGTGCCTGAACTGAAGGCTAACACAGAAAGCCCTGAAGGAAACAGTTACACTTCCAACGTCGGGGACTGCCTACGGCAAATACGTTAATTCTTGGACCGAAATGAATGGCCTTGTTTCCGCAGGTCCCACAGCTCTTTCAAGTTGGGATGAATTTGTCAGGAGCCGAAAGGGGGCCCTAAACTGTATTTTTCTGGTGAAAAACTTGAATTATTTGAGTAAGAGCGGGAAAGGTAGGCAAACCATCATCCACAGACAACTCCACCGCACCAGAACTCAACTGACATCTTGGGGGGAAAGTAATTTTCACCCCAAATAGAATGTGTCAAAGACCACTAAGCACTGGGCATAGTATGTTTTTCAGACCCATTGCAACGTTTCATATGAATTTCAGACAAATCTGAGGTAGTCGGGCATTTTCGGCAAAAAAAAACAAAAAAACGCTAAAACATCATGGTGTTTTACCGTTTTTGGCCAAAAATTTTAAATGACAAAAATGAGAGGATGTTCTTTCGAGGCACTCTCTCAAGGCTCTTGACGCTATTTCGAACACCATTTTGGCCCTAAACGGTATTTTTCTGGCTAAAAACTGGAATGCTTTGAGCATGCGCCAGAAAGGTGGGCATGGGGGAGTTGATACAAAGTACTAAGCATGTCTGCGAGATTTTGGTGGCATGGGTACATTAACATTCGTTCGCAAAGTGCATTGAGGAAGAACAAGAATGATAATAACAGTTTTATTTCAGAAAAAATAAAATGAGAAATAGAATATGTATTTTGGATAAGTTACCACATGCAGTGATGATAATGAGTGTATGTTCTGACCCACATCAGCTTATATTTCGGTGAGGATTGTCTTGCATTTGTACTGATCACACTTACTTTTACTTCTAAATTGATACATACATAACACAATTTTCACTAAACTCAGTGGGAGAGGTTAACATGGAATCTTCATGTTTAAAAGCAAAAACCATTAAAAATAGAAAAAAAGAAAAGAGAACATCAGATGGAAAGCATTAGGGACAGATAAATTAGCAATACTGCAATATTGGCACACATGTATCACAATCCGAAATACCACCAAGCCATATTCAACATGGCTCTAACAGTGTAATTTTTGACACAGGTAACAAAAGGGGGCATTCTAGAACAATAGTTAGGGTGTCAGCATAAAAGTAACATTTTTTTTACAGGGGTCATTACAATGGCAAGTTAAGTAATAAATATTATTTGTACAAAACATCAATACAAGAAAAAATAAATACATCTGAAGAAAAACATACGGCTTTGTACAGCCTAGTACAAAATATAACAATTGTACTATGTAGACAGTACATAGTACAAGTATATGAACTGCTAGAAAAAAATTGGTGGGCTAGCTTCGGACAAATAATTAACAGAAACTTTACACCATCCACATAACAAGTTATGTACAAAACAGTCATGTGTTAAAGAGAGGAACAGAGTAGAAAAACATGTATAAAGAATTTATGAAAATATCTTTTCTATACTATAATTGGCAAGAATACACAAAAGTAAATAAAATAGTGAGATCTCAGTCATGCAGCTCAGAAGAGTTTCAGAAAATTGCCACAACACATAGAAAAATTAGACAAAAATAACGAAGCTCTACAGCTCCATACCTGAAAGATCACTGCAACAAAATGCTTCAAGCATCAAGTTGGAATTGTTACAGGATAGGACTCAATAGTAAAAAATTAAAAAATGCAATGGACCAAAGACCACATAAATACAACCACACATTTCAGCTTTAAAAATATTGATCTTAAATAGAGTTGGAAATGTTTCAATGCAAACATCATCACAGGAGGACTTCTACACATGGTATAAAAACTAAAATAACAACCTGCACAGGTAAAAGTGTAATGCACAACAAGAAATTAACATATCTTGTTCTAACTAATTTGTTCACAAAGAATAGTACAAGTAGCTACGAATAATCAGATAAAATCTCCAATTTTGTACAAGTTAAAACTGCAGTTGTCTTTTCCAGTTCTTTTACATTATTGATAGAAAGCACATTCACAAATATCTGCTTCTGTTTCAATACACTTCAGATTAAAAGTGCAGAAGTTTCATTTCTTCAGGCCCTGCTACATTTCTATTATCTCCTTACAGGCGGTCCTTCTTCCAATTTTCTCCAGACAACCTGAAAATATTGAAAGAAACCATAAAAAATGCAACAATATTAATGATTCCATGAGTTATTTTCTTATCAATGACTTACATTACACATTTCTCTCACAAGAGCCTTTTCTCCATCATCCATATCCAGAACTGGTCCTTCAACTCCATTGGAGACCGATGATACAGAGCTGCTTAAAGTGGGCGTACCAGGTGGGACAATCCGTTCAACTTGCTCCCGAACTTCTAACACTTGAAGAGCTTGCACCACAGCTTCAGGGCGTGAACTCTAGAATAAGATAGAACATATGAGAAAATCTGCAGAAGATTGGTAACTGTACCTCATCTCCGTCACAGGAATTTCTGAAATCAGTAGAAAAATGATCATACTGGGTCAACTAAATCCCATCCTGATGGGCGCTCTTGATCTGGACTGATGCCAGCACTACACAATGTCTGGCAAAGAATCCTCTTCTCCTCTTCCAGTGTTTTCACTCTTTGTTCAAGGCTTCGGACATATTGCATCATTTGATCTGTTGAAAAATAATTGCAAAATAAGCACAACATAATCCAAAAGGCCCAAATCATGTTAAACATTGGACGCTCATTGAAACAACATACCATTGAATACAGTTCTTTGACGCTGTATACTCTCCTCAAGAAGTCTCTCTCTGCTTTCGGTTCTTCTTACACTCATGTTACTAGGAGTGGGAGTGGCAGGACCATTGAAAGGGACCCCAATGACAGGTGCACTTCCCGGAGCAGAGCCAAACGGCTGGTTTGTATTTGGGGCAACAAATTGAGATGGAATAGCGGGCTCATCTGCATTAGTACTTGAGCTGCTTCCATCGCCATCATCACGTAATGCTTGAGACGGCCTCAAACCAGTTCCACAATGAGGGCACACTTGGTGCTGATTACGCTCTTCATCAAGGTATAAACAAAGTTCCTAGATATCAAAGCAGATTTATAAAATTAGAGAAATAAAATTAAAAATTCATGTTGTCAGCAACATGGAGAAGAATATTAATCCACTCACCTTCAACTCTAAATTGTCTTTTATCAGTTCATGTTGTTTTGTGTCCAGCTCCCGAAGCTTGTTTTGGTAGGCAGAAACTTCTTGCCTCATAACACTAGCAGTGTAGCGGCCAAAGCGTTGCCATTCTCTGGCAAGCTTTCTTCCTTTCTGACGATCATCATCTAGGAAGCAACACAAGTCACGCAGTTCCTGGTTGTCATCACTCAATCGTTGATTAGCTTCCTTCAGGGATCTAACTTCTGATGCCAAGCCTGGAGACAGAAATGTATAAATGACAGAGAAAACCGACGCGGTAGTTTAGTCGATACAATAGGGACTTACCTTGCATGTGTCGCCCAGCTTCTCTCGCAGCCTGGCCTTGTTCTGCAGCAACCCGTGCAGCTTGGCCCTGTTCCGCAGCTGCTCTTGCAGCCTCACTCTCCGATTTGCGGACAAATTTAAGCATCTCAACAGGGCCAAGTCGCAGAAGTTCTTCGTCATTTGGTCGTTGTGGTCCAGGCAGACCCACAATCGGATTTGGTCGCCGTCCTGACACGGCAGGAGGTGCAGGGTACTGAGGTGGATGCGGATATGACGGAGCTCTCATGAGTGGCTGCTTTCCATTCCCTTCAAGGGGGCTAGGCTTGACAGCATCTTTGGAGATGGGAGGGGGCGGCTGGGGAAGTGGAGAAGGTTGTGCAGGTGGAGCTGCCTGAGCGTGGTAGTGCTTGAGAATGCCCGGGCCCTGAACGCTCTGCCCACTCCCTGGGATGGGGCCAGGCCCTGCAGGGACAGGCCCTGCAACAGGTCCTGGAAGGGCTTGGTTGACTTGAGGTGGTGGCTGGTATCTTGGAGGAGCAGCCGCAGGAGGGCCCACTGCTTCGGCATGGGCTGGAGGAGCTTTGTTGATGTATGCTGGTTTCTTACTGGACATGTTCTCCTTCTGATCCACAGTCTGGCATCACCCAACAGGCAAAACTGACGTATGGCACCTTCGCCTTTATAACATAACATCAGCACATGGGCTAGGACATTGCTCACATGGAGAAACTTGCCGAGAGCAAAACATTTAAGTGGGTCACAACTCTCAGAAAAGTAGCACGGGCCATGTGAAGGCTAGTTGTCAAAAGGTCCTCTTAGGGAAAAGTTTCCCTTTCCCCGAAGAATATTTCTATGCCACCTGTTGGAATGGACATGTCAGCACGACTCTTAGTATCTCGACTGACTAGCGCACAGAAACACCGCACACAACATGTTTACAAATGGAAAAACATAAAAGATGCGAAGAAAACAACTTTTGCAAACGCAGACAGGACATAACGTAGGCCTTCGAGATGCGCACTTTTTTATTTTCCAATATGGCGTCCGGTCCGCAGCAGTAGCGTCGAGCGCCACCTGTCGGTCGCAGTGGAAAGCTCCAATGGAATTCCCATTTAGCTCGAGAACCGCCAGTTTTTGAATGGGGAATGGAGAGACCGCCTGGATGTTTCAGAAACCCCCCGCCGATCATTCAGCAAAAGTGCAAGGAGGAACAGAGAGTTACAGACACTTCCAAATAAAATCTTTTTATTATCTGACAAGTAACAGTTAACAATAAATACGTCCAGGAAAACCCAGAGAAGCGAGATATAAAGGTAATCATTTTGTAACAACAAATCAAACTAAGACAGGAATAAACATTAAACCAAAAGTTAGTGGTCAAAAAATAAAGGATCTTCCAATCACGGATATGCTAAATAGAAAAAGAAGCTAACAAATTTTGAGAAAACAAATACCTTTTTATCACTGATATAAATTCTTTTAGAAAGAAATAAACACTACTTGTCCTATGACATGACTTGAATGGAACCCAAACTACCAGCAAAGGTTTGTGTCACATCATAACTACTTGTTCTTCAGCGTTATGCCAAAGATGAAATAATTTTCCTTCACCCACAAAATATACTTTATCATGATTCTTCCATGCAATGAAAGGAAGAAAAACACTTCTGAACTATCCTGCAAGGCTGCACAGTCCCTATCACAAGACAACACAGGTCTAAGCATCATCTGTTAAAACTAAATAAAAAAATCAAAATATAGTAAAATAGTTCCATGGATTCTTAAAGCTTTAAGAGTCTGTTCTATATTTTGAAGGTAAATCATACAGTTAATATTTGATCCTATGCATTGGATACTATAACAGTAATAACATACATATCTAAATAAAAAATTTGAATTAAAATGAAAATTTAGAAAACACAAGAAAGATATGTTCATTGCCCGTCGCGACACGAGCGGATACAGCTAAGTAAATACACATCTAAACCACAAAATCACTAGCCATGGAATAAAGAATAAAAAACTATTCATCACCTCTTGAAACTAAAAGGATTGTAAGTTTTCTGTTTTGTTTGGAAAGTTGTTGACGAGGCAACTCTTACAATTATCAGTGAAGCCCACACTCACAATAAAAGTAAGGCCCACAATCACAAAATTCAAAGATACAATCACATGCTTCTTCTGAATTGTGGATATTTTCTATCGTTTTCTTTTTACAGCTGACAAAACAGTCATCCTATGGATATTTATTACATTTGAAACATTGCTCGCAAATGCTCTAGTATTTCTAAAGACAAACCAGGAAGAAGATAACTATTGGCACAAAATTACCCTACAGAAGCGCTCTCTATAAATGTCAGCCTTTTGAATGAATTGAGCTACGATCCAGGACCTATTTAACATCAAGGATCTCTATATCACTATCATTTGTGTCACGATCAACTACATTTGGGTTAATTTTTATTACATTTGTAGATAAGAAGTGAGTTGAGCGAAACTTTTTCTCCGATTTTGCTTGTCTTAGGACAGGAGGTTTACCCAGTAAGTTAGGGGCAGTTTTGGTTTTAAGGTTTGTTGTCCTCCCCTTTGGTAAAATATAGGGTTGCTGTGATGTCACAACATTAAGAGTAGGCTTTGGAGCAATTGTAGGTAATGTAAGAAGTTGTGGATAAATGACCTGCTGTCCTAAAGTGCTACCAGATGAATTTGTAGGATTAGCAACAACCACACTTGGTAGTAAGTTTACATAACCTGGATTCAGAATATTTGAGCCCTTTGAGGGAAGGACCACAGTATGAACTGTGGATACTGCAGGAGGAGAAGTGACAACAGAAACAGCAGTTGGAGAACTAACAGATGTGGAAGAGTTTAGTCGTTTCCGCTTAACAGGGGGATCACTGAGTAGAATTCGTGGTTTGACTGCATTGCCAATGCCAGATGACTGGAAGACCACAGTAGAAGGTGAATATTTTTGCTCCTTGCTTGGGGATTGGTTGGAGTTTTGTGATGACGCCTCTGAAATGGATGTAGCCAAGTAGGTACCTACGGCATTAACAAATATTTAACGAGTTTGTCATTTAACAATTCTACCAGGAAAGGCTATAGATGTCCATGAGCCATAAGAACAGAGTCCCGCTGAACACACCACCTCAGAGGCCACAGGAGACAGGAGTTATACACCTTTCACACTCACCTGGTATATTTAAGGGAAGAGTAGCTTTTCCTTCAACAAGAGCTTGAGTAACAGGGCAATCTCGATGAGCAAGAAGTAAAGTTTTGAGTTGAGCAACTTCATCTCGAAGCATTGAAACTTCGTGCTGTAACTGTCCATTTGTTCTCATCATATCATTTGCTCTTCGTTCCAGTTCTTTTACCCAGGTTTTCCGCTTCTCTCTGCACCGCATTGCTGCTGCCCTGAAGAGAGAAAACAAGGAAATGGAGAATGGATTGATTCAGCCTGCTTGCGCCTATTTCAACATCACAATCTGAAGGGAATAATTACCTGTTTCTCCTTCGCTTTTCATCCATCGAATTTGCATCATGACTTACATTATCTTGACTGGTCCCATCATCTGATGGGCTGGATGGTCTTCTACTTTGTACTGTCTAAAAGAAATTAATTAAATAAATGCAATTAAAATTGGTCTCTTATTATTTGGTTCACTAAACAAATGCAAAATGTTGATTAAAATGAATGGTCTTTATTACCTGAGTCTCATATTCTGGCAGCATAACAAGAGGGGGAGGAACAGTGCTTGATGCTAGACTTGATGTTACACTTGATGTAGCTGGACAGGTGTTTTTCATTAATGCTTGTTTTAATTTCTAGAGGCAGCAAAGAAAATTAGCAGGTTACTCACAAACCTAACAAGTCAACTCATACTTTAAATACTTCAAAAGATTTAAGAGAGATTTACCTGTTTAGCAAGGGACATTTTAGAAATTTGATCAGTTTCTTGCGCTTCGGGAATTCTTATGGAGTTCTGTTTAGGTTGGTTTGAGCTGATACTTGAAACCTTGTTTGGTGCATTTTGAACAGAGGTTCCATACTGAGCAGCTCCAATAGCACTGCTATCCAAAACATTCACAGCAGAGCTTAAATTCACAGCAGAGCTTAGATTAGGACCATCTTCCTTTGCACCTGCTTCTACAGCCTTGAGGAAAGAGGAATCAACCTGTGAAAAATAAACAAGCATTTAGAGATGCATTCAAACAAATAACTTTGATCCAGAAAATGAGCATGCTACACAATAGTGATAGCAATAACCCAGTCCACCGCACACCTTAATTAATGGAATGTCTTTTTCTTTGGAGCTAGTTTGGGGGATGTTATCCATCTGTTCAACAGGATGTGAAGAAAGTTGTAACATTTTGCCATTTGGCATTCGCAAAAGAAACTGGATAGATCCTCCAAATGACGATTCTTCATCTCCACAGGGACCAGTTACATTTAAATTAGACCTGAAATGGCAACATACAGAGTGAAAAAGTATCCTGGAATTATGAAAAAGTCGAGTTGTTGCCTCAGTGAGTTTACAGTTATGAACTTACATCTGTGCCTCCTCAGACGTGTCAGCCTCTTGTTGAACAACCATTTTGTCTGCCTCGTCATTGTCCAATGATAAACAAAGTGGATCTGAAAACGCCACAAATTGTCATGAAAATATGAAGCTGAGGTAAAAGATACTACAAATTTACTACAATTAATCTGTACCAGAAATAGAAAGATCATCTCTGGGAGAAAGAGCTTTTCTTCTATTCAATCCATTTGGAAGTGGGAATATAACATGCGGAGTGTGCAAAGAATCATCTGCATTATTTGGAAGTGACAAACTTGACATCTGAAATTAAAAAAAAGAAATTTGAAGGAGTGAAAGAGCATATGAAAGTTGGTTAGTAAGAAAGAAATAGGGATCAAAAACGTACTTCCACTGGTGTTGTGCCAGACCGTATATCTTCTGCTGCTTTGCGAAAAGTCTCCTCAAACGGGTTGACATTTTGGAAATCTTTGAAAAGGCCAATTTCTTCACATTTTTGAATTAATCTTATGGGTGTTGGAGTCTGATCCGCTGTAGAAAATATCATATTGTTTTATCACTACCTGAAGGAAACTGAAAAACAAATTCTAAAACAAGGAACTTACAAAGAAAACTTTCTGACTTAGAGTCAAGTACTAAAACCATGTCTGGGTTTTTGTGGATTCTGGATGTTTCATCGTCTACATTCGTCATCGTGATTAGACTTGTTCACAAGGTTGACACCATCAGAGGGTTCATCTGTAAAAATCAATGTTAAGTTATTATAGGCAAGTAAGATAAATGAGAACACTAGTTAAAGAATAAATTGATATGAAGAAACGTCTAGCGTTCAGCCGCCTTTACTCATGTGTCCTTGAACATAACAGTTCGAGACAGATATGCATTCACTCTGTAAACTTTGCATTGAACATGCAATAGCATCAACAAATATGTGACGACATTGAAATGTTAAACAGCAGTTTCAAAAGAGCAAAATGCTACCTAGTATGGAGCAGAGAACAAAATGATAATGGAAATATGAACCAAGTGCCAACGGTCCCAGACCGGGATATAACCTGTACCGATATGTTAGTTCCATGAGCAGAATCACAATAATTGTCTGACAAAGCACAAAACATAACTATACAAACCAAAAACTGTGGCCGATAATATGAGTGAAAGTTGCATGAAGGTGGTAAAGCAGGAAATCACATGGAACAACCCAGAATGACTGTGCTTGCAGAACACCGCTCAAAGTTCAAGAAGGAAAGCAGATCCGTTCACAGAAGTTGATGAAAACTCTCTCCGATCGGAAATAAAAGTTCCTGAATTAAAAATTGCATACTGACACTGCAAATATCCGACAGCATTGTCCAAAGAATAAAATATTTGTTCTTTTGTTGCTCTGCGTACTGTAAACACCACCACGTATATGGCTCGCAGACCGCCAGAGGGCAGCACTAGCGGCTACAGGAGAGCGGCATTTTCAAACACGGCCGCTGATCAGACAACTAGAGTAAGGAAGAAAAATGTAAACGGGTGTGCTTTTTAAAAATCTTTTGTATTCTGAAAGGTAACGTCTGTAACGAATTTTAACTCATTGCACATATGAGAATGTGAGATTTGGGGTAAAGAAAAATGCTTGGTTTGTACTGGTTCATTTTATTTTCAAAGAAAGTAGATACACACTGTAATCAAAAGCAAATATTAACAATACACATAGTGTATCTATTTACAATTATATAACAATTTACATTGGTAGGTTCAGAATAAATTAATAATACATACTTATATTTTTATTATTATCGTTAATTAAATAGTAGATGTAAATGAACATTCGGTAGGTAAATGTACAAAGTTAGGACCAACATTAATACTGTACAGGATATGAATGCTCACTGTGCATTAGCACCACACAGATAGCCATGGAAGCGCATGCTATGTGCCATCGAAACACTTTTAGAGAGATGCAAACCAATGGAGAGGATACAATTAGATGCAATAGCAGTTGAAATACATATAACAGCTGAACAAGTACTACTTAAAAAACTGTTGCCAGTGGAGTCTCCAAGATAATCATCCTACTACATTGATACCGATACTGAATACTGAATGGCTTAAAACGTCATGCAATTAATCTATTTTGAGGAGCCTTTTCCATAGGTGCTGACAAAACGCTTGAATAAGCTATAAATAATAACAATAAAAAAGCAATGACAAACATCATAACACATGTTCACAGTTAATACAGTTTTGGAATTTAATATAGGCTAGGCTCGGCAAAGATGATTTCAATGACTCAAAATCAGGACCATTTATTTTGCATCTAATATGTTCCCAGATAAGTAGAAACCCTGAGCAGCTCCTGATTACTTTTACACAGATTTTCTGGCTTGACTCGGAACTTATTGTGGCAGAACAGTCTTTGGACTCCGTTTAAAATGTTCCCTTTGAAAGAGTAACGCTACAGCGTGTTACACACAAATCGATTTCCAGATTCTATAACAGTAGGGAATACTCATAACAAACTAAGTAAACATACAAACAGTATCAAATAAAAACAAGTACAGTGCCACATTATCATCACTAGATATATACAATCAGTCATATTCTGGTCTCTAAGAAATTCAGCCACTAAAACTGAACAGTAACGGAATATCTGTCAACGGACACTTACAATAGTTTTAATTTCATTAAAATACGTACAGTGGTCACATTGGATGACTAGTTCAAATTAATATCCTGTTACACATTTCGTTTCAGGACGTGGACCCGGGTCCGCAGCAAAGCGAGACCAATCTTCGTTCGCCTCAGCGGCTTCCCCATGGACTCGGAAAACTTGCAAGTCAAAGTGGCTGCTGTCAGTCAAGATTCCAACCGAACAAAAACAATGTCATTTTGACTGACACGAGAGCACTCGGAGCAACGTGTAGGTTGGCATGGGCCCCACCACGAGTACCCCATGCCACGGGTCCCACGGTCCCACGGTGTGGGTCTCATGGCATGGGGGCTGGGGCCCGCCTGGGGTGGCGTTTGCCTAGGCCGGGGGCGCGTCGGGGGCGGAGACCCGAGTCGAGATATGTGTTTGCGGAGGGTGTTCCCCCGGGAGCGCGCCGGCATCCGCACGCCCGCCTAGGCCGAGGCCGAGGCCGAGGCCGGGGGCGGTGCAGGCAGGGCCGGCGGCTGACGTGCAGGCCGGCGGGCGGAGCGCGTTGCTGGCGGGGCGGGGGCCGGGGCCACCGTCACCGCCCTGGGCGTGTTGAGGGCGAGGCTGGGGGCGGGCGAGGAGGTCGGCGAGGCCCCCGCCCAGCCCCGGCATGCCTCAGGTGTCGTCACCGTCAGTGGGGGGGTCCAGGGCCGTGTGCAGCGTCACGGACACGCCGCGGTTCACGCTCACGGCGGGGTAGAACACGCCGTACAGGTCGTGGAAGGCGATGGGGCCCTGGGGCTCCTCGTTGACGTAGAAGCTGAGCTGGTGGCGGTCCAGGTCCAGCAGCACGCCGACGGTGGCGCCGGTCTGGATGCCGCCCTCGCAGCGCTGGACGTGGCCGTCGCCGTGCAGGAACCAGGACCGCTGCCTGTCGATGTACATCGCCCAGCCCTTGTCGTCCGGGGGCCGGGGAAACCCAAAACGGCCCTCAGCATTAAACGAACCACCGGGGAAACACGCCGTACAGAACGGAAAGGGTCATCGCCCGCCCCTGGTTGCGTAGGCGACGGTCGGTCCTCGCCACGCCGAAGCTGGGCCGGGTTGGTCCGCCCTCGTAGCGGTCCACGTGGCCTCCCGTAGGAACCCCGCGGCTGAAGCCCACCGTTGCCCTTCCCGCAACGCGGCTCGTAGCCCAAGAACCCCCAAACAGCGCCACCGCAGAACTAGCAGCCCCGGCACTGGTTTGGGGCAAAGGGTGATCCTCGCCACCCCAACTGAGAGTTTCCGGGGTTACGGCCACGCTCTCCAAGTGCCCCCCGGGAAGTCAAGAGGCAAGTCTGACCGTGAGTATGAGCGCAAGTATGACCGGAAAATAGACCGGGAAAGGTAGGGTGGGAAGTATGACCGAACCCCCGGGCCGAAAGTTTGAGGTTAAGAGTGCCAAAGGGGACGGGAAGAAGTGACAAAAGTGTGACCGGAGTAAGCAATGTGCCAAAAGGCCTACCGGAGTATAACAAAACTGGACACACGCGGCGGGAAGAGGGCCGAAGTGTGGAAGATGCCCGAAAGGTCCGGTGTGCCCTCTCCCTTCGCGGCCCCCGGCGGCCCTCCGGTCGGCCCTCCGGTCGGCCCTCCGGTCGGCCCTCCGGTCGGCCCTCCGGTCGGCCCTCCGGTCGGCCCTCCGGTCGGCCCTCGGCCTGCTGCCTAAGCTGGCCCTTTTTCGCCAGTAGGAAACATTTATTCTGATTGCGCTCCGGGGGAGGAGCGGGAAGTGGGCGAATGTCACTAACACGCACACGCACACACACGCTCGCCCTCCCCCCTCACACACACACACACACACCTACACACACACACACGAGAGGGGCGTACAGTTCGCTTCGACTGTGTGTTCCTTTTCCCTCCGTGGCCATGCCAGTCTCAGCAATGTCCGGCAATGAATTCCCCCGGACCGAGAGAGAGAGAGAGAGAGAGAGAGAGAGAGAGAGAGAGAGAGAGAGAGAGAGAGAGAGAGAGAGAGAGAGAGAGAGAGAGAGGCGACGGTCTTTGGCAGCGCCTCGTCGCCAGAGTGGGGTGAGTGCGACAGAGACAGAGACAGAGCGATGAGGCGACTACCCGGCAGCGCGGCAGCGCGCCTGCGAACTCCAGGGTAGGCAACAACGCGGACGCCGGACAGCCGCGTGGTGCGGGCCTGCCTACCCGGCACGGCGCTCCCGCCGCTAAGCAGTGCACCGTGCTTTGCAGCTCTGCAGCTTTGAATCCTTGAAGCTTTGCGCCGTGCCTTGCAGTGCCCCGCCCCGCCCCCTCCACCCACCCCGTCAAGGCCTCGACGGCCAAGATGTGTTCGCGGTGCTCACGCACGTCGTCGAAAGTTTCCCCTTCCCGTTTTTTTCCCTGTCATTTTTTCTTCTCCTTGGCTTTGCCTTGCTTCATTTTCATTCCTGTTTTCCAGTGTTGTGCGCGTCCCGCGCGTCCCGCTCGGGGCGACTCTCTGCCGCGTCTCTCTGCGCGGGCATCGCGAGCGGGAGGCCGAGGGCGGGCAAGGGATACACGAGTGCAGGGGGAGAGGACTCGACGCGTGCCTTCTAATGAGGTCTCGGGGCCGAGCGCTGCACACACACACACACACACACACACACACACACACACACACACGCTGCGTGGCTCGATCTCCTTTCGGGCCTCCGCTTTGTTTTTCTTTTTCCCGCCTCTCATTCATTACTATTTGCATTTTGATGGAAAGGGGCGCCGCCGGCCAGACCGAGCAGCCGGACTGGCCGCCCGGGGGCGGGGCGGGGCGGGGCGGGGCGGGTCGAGATTCCGAAGTCAAAGAAGCGGACCCCGCCCCCGCCCCCACGCCCACCCGGCCAACACGCGACACGTCAAACTGACACGTCCTGCGGTGGCTGCCCCGCCCCGCCCCGCCCCACCCCGCCACAGGCCGCACGCCTTCCGCGACCGCGGCCTATGTGGGCCGCCCGTTTTCGCGCGCTATTGTTCAAGCGGTGCGCTGTTAAGCCGCGTGCCGCTTGCACTGGGAAAAGGGGAGGGGGAGGGGGAAGTCCAGCGAGCTGCGCGGCTTCGCAGCGCTTCGCAGCCACGGGCGGTGTTTTGAATCTCAAAGGATCTTCCAAGTCTGTGTGCGGGGCGCGAGGGGGAGGGGAGGGGAGGCTTGCAGAAGGGGTGCAGAAGGGGTGCAGAGGGGTGCACGAGGCGTGCACACACACAATCAAGCTTCCGCTCTCCGACTTTTCCCGCCATTTTCCGTTTTCCCATTCCGTGGACGTCACCAAGGCGGCGAGCCATGCGCTGATTTCGCGACGCGTATTTGGACACGTCCACACAATTTTTCTCCCCTCCCTTTTTTTTCCTCCTCTTCTTCCAGACAATTTGTGACGAATAACACAGAAACTTTCCCTTTCCGTCGCGCGCGACTTTCCCCGCGAGATGTTTCCCTTTTTATCCCGGGCGCCACGTGCCGTTCGAAGGAGGCCGGCCGTTTTAAAAATTCCCTTTCGCCGGGAATTCCCCTTCGAGATGCACTTTCGCTTCATCGCAGTGAAGGCCGAGGGCGCTGGAAGGGCACCGTCTGAGGATCGTCTGCCGGCCCAGTCGCTCTGTCTCTCTCGCACTCGTGGGGCGTCCCCGTCTGGGCGCGAGAGAGGAAGAGGGCTCGGCGCACTGCCGGTCCGTCTCCATAATTCAAGAAGGGAAAAATCTCAAAAGAGAGCCGGGCTTTCATTAGAGCCCCGCGGAATTAGATCATTCCGCGATGTAAAGCTCCGCGATCTTAATTATTAGATAAGGATGGTCTGACTGGCCCAGCCGACAGTGATGCCCGAAGGCCTTGCAACGCATAGCAGAGTCGCTCTGTCTCCCTCGGAGTCACCGGGGAAGCCTCGCGAGTGCGAGAGAGACGGAGCGGCGGAAACGACTCTCGGAATGAGTCTGCTGCCCCAGCCCCACCCCGGCGCCCCGGGGTCTTTGAAGTTTTCCACGTCCCGCTGCGTTGCGCCCTGCCTCCCTTTAACCCCATCCTTGAGCCGGGCAGGCAGGCAGCCAGCCAGCCAGCCAGCCATCCAGCCAGCTAGCTATCCACCCGTCACTCGGGCTGTCCACAAACTACGCGGCCCCATCTTCGTTTGCCGGTGCAAACCTTGGCCATCAGGGTGGGCAGTCCCCGAGGGGGAAATCACTCCTAAAACCTACGACCCGACTATTACGCCTATAACGCTCTATTACGCCTCAAAATATAGCGATTAAGCTGAAAACAGACCAAAAAACCCCTAAAATAGATCAAATTTTGAGAATTTCAGCTATTACGCTACTATTACGCACACTATTACGCGTGCTATTACGGACAGAGTGACCCGACTATTACGCGAGTGCTTTCCCCCTCGGCAGTCCCACAAGCAGCAGGCTCGTCTCTCGCACGCAGGGGGCGGCCGGCCCGCAGGGGTGCGAGAGAGACAGAGCGGCCTGCAGGTGGGGCTGCATACCTGCGGCGTTACGCACTACGCGCTAAATCTCTCTCCGTCTCGCTCTAATCCCGAATCCATGGACCGTGGGGTTCCGTGGGACTTCCCCCGACCCCCCGCGCCACACCGCAAGTAATTTGGCGAGTGGTTCGTCGCTCTGTCTCCCTCGCACCCCTACGGGACGCCCCGCGAGTGCGAGAGAGACGGAGCGAAGCAGCCGGCGGGTGACGAACCCAGGGTCCAGTCGCATTGTGCCGTAATCTGCACTGCTGCTGGCCTCTGGCTGCGAATGTTGACCAACAAGCGGAGAGGGAGGGTCGTTCCGAACAGTGCATTCGTCGCTCTGTCTCTCTCGCACCCCATCGGAACGGCCAACGAGTGCGAGAGAGACAGACCGCAGGGCCGCACACAAAGGCCCTGCCGTGCACGGGGCCACAAACGGGGCGCACGCGCATTTCAGTGCGGTGTCGCTCTGTCTCTCTCGCACTCACGGGGCGGGGCGCAGCAGAGCGAGAGAGACAGAGCGCCGAAAAGTGTTTGGCCGCGACATCCGAAATCTCTGTCTCTGTGGGGGTCGCTACTCCAATTCTCCGCGTCCTTGCCTCTCCTCCCCCTCTCTCTCCCTCTCTCTCTCTCCTCTGTCGTCGGGCTGGCAGATACATGGTCACAAATCAATCCCCCTTTGGCTTGCGAAAGTTTGCCAATCACGGGGGATGAGAGGCGCGGACGGGCGGACGGACAGACAGACTGACACGGTCAACGACTCCAAACTCTCAGCGAGTCGCAGCGCAGGCAGCAGGGGACACCCTGGCTCACTCACTCCACTTTGAAAAAAAGAGAAAACACGAAAAAAAAGTTTTGAGAGCGGCGCGCGTCAGTGGAGGCCCAGCCGTGTCGCCGAGAAATATGTACGAAGGAAACAAAAAAAAATTGATCCGGTGCGATCTTGCGCTTGACAAGTTTCGCAAAAACAATGCGATTTCACGGAATGCCGATAGCCACCAAGTTAGTGTCTTTCATATTCATCTTTTTGTGTTTTTGTTTTTGTTTTTGTTTGGCAAACTGATTGACTCACCTTCGGCTGTCTGCAGACCGATGAGCTCGCTGTAGTCGCCCTCCCCGGACGAGTTGAAGGCCTTGACGCGCGCGTTGTACATCGAGTTGAAGTGCAGCCCGTCCACCGTGCAGATGGTCTCCTTGCCGCAGTACACGTCCTGCAACCACCATAACAACGTCACAAGAGCCAAGTAAAGTATTGTCTTCCAAAAAATCTGAAACAAAAATCTTTTTTGACGCACTACAAAAAGTAGTCCAAAGAGAAGCTTGAGACGCCCAAGTTTCGGACAGTCCTTTCGGTCAAGGACAGCCGGCGACAGAAACGAGAAACACACACACACTCTCTCTCTCTCTCTTCTCTCTCTCTCTCTCTCTCTCTCTCTGTGTCTCTCTCTGTCTTTCTCTCTCTCTCTCTCTCTCTCTCTCTCTCTCTCTCTCTCTCTCTCTCTCTCTCTCTCTCTCTCTCTCTCTCTCTCTCGTCCTTGGGGGCGTCCTTGGGCTGCTCCAGGACATCATCTTCCTTTTACGGCCGAGCGCGGCAAAGGCTGCCGGTTCCGCTTACTAACGAGAAACTTTACACTAGTCCCCCCGCCCCCTGGATGCCGCCTTAAGCTGCTCTCCCCCCAGCAGCCCCCCAGGTCCGAAACTATCCCCGAAAAGGGCTTCCTGTCCAAAGTGGACACGATAATTATCAAGTGAAAGTTTGAAAAGGACGACATGGCCTCTGTTGCTGACGGCGCTCGGTGTTTCAAAACTCGCACACTGTCAGAAACGAGGCGCGGGGTACAGCAGCAATGGAAGGCATTTCAAGGGCTCGGCGCGCAACCCGGAGCACTTGAAGTCACACAGTGGGCCAGAAGACCGGTAGAGGCGGCCAAAATTCTAGACGCGTTTTGAGCTCCAGAGTCGCTAAAAAGGATTCGAATCAAACGTGTGACCCCACCAATGGATTCCTCGTTCGGAGAGCAATCCATTGGTGGAGTCACTCGTTTGGTTCGAGTCCCATTTAGTAACTCTGGAGCTCAAGACGCGTCCAGAGTTTTGGCCGCCTCCGCCGGTCTTCTGGCCCACTGTGTGGCACGGCGCGCAACCCGGAGCACTTGAAACGACGCCACCGCCGCGGTCAGGCCAATCGCTTCAAGCGGACTGGACTGCTTCACGGAGGGACTGGAGGGACTGGAGGGACTGGAGGGGCGAGTGGGCGTCCGTAGCCGACCGTGAACGGGCTGGGCTCTTAGTTAGGGCCAACACTCGCTGCCCAAAGTCACCCTTTGACTCCCGAGACGGCCTGGTCCGGCCTGGTCCGGCCCGGCCAAACTGACCAGTGACGGGGCGGCCCTCGAACCTCGGACCACCCCTCGCCTTGGCCACACTGTGAAGCGAGCAGCGAGCCAGGCCGGAGCAGCCAGGGCCGCGGCCTCGGAAAAATAGTCCAGGCATTGTTCCCGCCCAAGTTTGCGTGGGCCCCTCTAGTTTTTTCTCTCTCCCTCCCCAGGAGAGGCATAAACATCTCTCCACGGGATGCCCCCGCCGGGTCTGGCCTCGGCATTCTTTGGCTCCAGTTCTTCCAGTTGCACTCGAAGCTCGCCGCTTCCGACCGCCTCACAGTGGGCCAGAAGACCGGTGGAGGCGGCCAAAGCTCTAGACGCGTTTTGAGTTCCAGACTCGCCTAACAGGACTCGAACCGAAACGAGTGACCCCACCAATGGATAGCTCTCCGAACGAGGAATCCATTGATGGGGTAACACGTTCTGTTCTAGTCCTGTTAGGCGACTCTGGAGCTTAAAACGCGTCTAGATCTTTGGCCGCCTCCAGCGGTCTTCTGGCAAATCCACTGTATGAAACTCACCCGGAAGTCTCCGCCGTGGCCGTCGTCGAGCTCCAGGACGTAGCCCTGCACGCAGGACGTGGCCGGCGGCTGCCACGCCACCGTCACCGAGTTGTTCTCCGCCGAGCACTCCTCCGGGATGATGGTCGGCGCGCCGGGCGCTGCGGGGACAACAACACAGTGTAAGTAAGACCACAGGAAACTGACATAAAAATTTGAAAAAAAAAAAGAAAAAAGTGCCTGAAAATTTTGATTGACTTTTGAATTTTTTTCTATGCTGAAAAAGAAAGAAAACAAAAACAAAATAACTGTATGTAGTATTTTTAGAAGTAGAAATAAAAATCACAACCAAAAATTTTACTACAGAATTTTTTTTTTGTGAACCAGGAGAGTGGTTCACTCCGATTTCAATTTTCCAGTAAAACCATTGGCAGGTAGTCACCGCCTATGTTTGCCTACTGAAGCATGCACTATGAATTAATCAATCAGGTATGTTACCGCTAGCGTTCTTGAGACAAAGTCTTGACTAGTGAAGCAATTTTTAAACCCTTTCTGAATCATTAAAAAAAAAAAGAAACCAAACAAATTGCATGGAGCGGCGGCAGAAACCAACTGCTGCTTTTTTCAAAACTCATCGCGCAACGGATGATACTCAACTCAACCCGGTAACTAAAATAAAGCACGAAACAAGAGAAACAACTTGAAGGCTCTACTCGTTTACCTGCAGGCCGTCTTTCCTCCCCGTCTTTGGCGGCTGTGGTTAGCAGCGGAAAGAGACAGACAATCGATTACTGCACTAGCGTACGTTGTAAAACTGCTATTAGGAGGGGAAAAGGGGCGGAAGGGAGAGCCATTAGTATCTCTGTCGTTATCGCATGACAATAAGGCATCAGCAGTTCGATCCGAATGCAGAACGCTGTGGAACGACGTCGTTAACGTTCGAATCGCGCGATCAGACGACCAAAAGAACCGCAAAAAAACAAAAACACACACAAAAAAAACAACACGAAAAATAGTTGATTTTGGTCGTGCTTAGAGTTTGAAAATGAAGAATGATTATTTCAATGTCACAAAAGGGGGTTCGGGACAAGTTGTGTCACAGCTCTCTTTGAAACGGGGTGGATTCATCGGGCAAAGTACCTGGGGGTTAACCAACACTACAGAAGCAAGACAAATTTGTTACTCAAGGTTTCGTTAACGAGGCGTTCTCTACAAGCGGTAAATGTTACACAGCCTGCGATCGGGTTGAAGCTAATTACAAATATTAATTACATTTTAATCTTTCAAGGGAAAAATTTCTCAGTTTAAGAAGATTCCCCACAAAACAAAAACAAATGTAAGACACGATGTCGACGAGACGCAATGGATTGGCCCCCTAAAGCGCGAAATCTCCGCTCGGGTAAAACAAAACGATCACAGCGATTAAGAATGAGAGACGCCCCATTGTCTGTTTTCGGAAAAAAAAACTTGGAGAGTCCCTAACCACCAACTTTGCCTAAGTACGTCCCCCGCGCGCGCGATCAACATAAAAGTCTGTCCTCGCCCTTTTCATCCGAGTCGCGCCGCGGTGACACCGCCACGCCACGCCACGCGAAAGCGCGCCAAAGCGACGACAACTGCGGACCGAACCCGTGAAAGCTCCGTCTTTTTAATGCAGAGGGAAGGGGCGGAACAAGGACAGAAAGACAGAGAGGGATGGAGGGACCGTGCGACAACTCGCAGCGCAACGCGCTCACGTCTATCGCGCTGTCGCTGTTTTGTTGCAGGCGGAGGGTAGGGGGCAGGGGGCGGGGAAGTCGACGATTCAGCCGAAAAACGCCGCGGGCCACAATAAGCTCACCGCGAAACAAAGTTGCGGTGAGTAGCGTGTTCATTGAGTTGACGACAACTTCCGTTCGGTGCCCTGCCTTTCCTGAGGCCCCCCCCCTCTTCTCTCTCAGCGCGTGCACACGGACAGCCACTCCGGTCGCTGCTGAAAATTGCAGACGACCGCCGCGGTGGACCAGCGACTGACAGCGGCCGGGGAAAGGGGGTGGGGTACTGGTCGCTCTCCGCCTCACGGGAACTCACCGCGGAACCGCCCTCAATAATGCGTGCGCGAGTGCACTGTTTAAAAATAATCAATTGAAAAATCCTGAAATTTTGGTGTTTCTTAAACCAAAATAAAAGCATTGGAGGTCTTGAAAATTTTCACCCCAAAACTATTCTTTTTCGCAATTTTTTAAAACAGTGAATCGTTGTCTCTCTCCCACCCCGACCCACGCCCTGCCCGTCGCGCTGTCTCTCTCTCCCCGACTCACGTTTCATCTGGATGAAGTTGAGGTGCTGGATGGCCCTCCTCGCCGACTGGTCGTCCAGCGTGAGGTCGGCGTGCGGCGATATCCGCGCCTGCGTCGCCACGTCCTTGTACCACGTCAGGTCCGCGTTGGCCACCCTGCTGATGAGCATGGAGCCGATCTGGGAGGAACGGAAGCACACTCGAAATTAGAAGAGGCTCAGGTTGCGGCTTATAAACTCGTTCGGCGCCTTGCGGCGGCCCACAGTGGGCCAGAAGATCGGAGGAGGCGGCCGAAACTCTAGACGCGTTTTGAGCTCCAGAGTCGCCGAACAGGACTCGAACCGCTCGTGTGACCCCACCAATGGATTCCTCGTTCGGAGAGCAATGCATTGGTGGGGCCACACGTTCGCGTCGACTTCTGCGTACCTGCAGGAAGGCGGGCGGGTCGGTCTCCTTGAGGGCCTCGATGCAGAACTGCATGAGCCCCGTGGTCTGCTGCAGCTTGGCCGTGCACTGCGTCACCTGCTCCTTGAGCGCGCGCAGCCGCACGTCGCGGTCGGCCTTCACGAAGTCCAGCAGCGCGGCCCGCCGCTCCTCCAGGGCCAGCACCAGGGTGCGGACCTGCGCCTCCACCTGCGCCTCCAGCTCGGAGCAATTCTCCTAAAAAAACATGACAAAGTTACAGATACGCCCAGAAAAATGGTTTCTTGATTTTTAGTTTTCCAGGTTTTTGTAAAAAAAATAAATCTCGACACTGGAAAGTTTTTCTTCATACAAGGAAAACCGGTTTAGATCAAGAAAAGTTTTATTGAAAAAATAAAACTAGAGAAGCTTAATTTTTCTTGGTCATTTTTTTTTGGAGTACTTTGAGAAATAAGTGTAATTTAAACACGGTTCGTTTCCGCTGCTGCGATGCTTACGTTCACTTTGTCGCCCATGCCTTTGAGCCTCTGGATGAACTCCGTCGTCGTTTTGGCCTTCTCCGAGAGCTGCTGGAGATTCTGGGACAGCTCGGTCTGCAAAAATGACGAACAAGAACAGATGTGTGAGTGTCGTTGCCCACATCGTGTCGAGCCCAGATCGCCGTCAAAGAGGCAGACCACTGCAAAAGGGGAGGAGGAGAGAGGAGGAGTCAGCGACACCTAAACGAGAGGTGAAATTCGAAGAGAGAGGAGTGGTTTGTTTTCAGGCAGAGTTTCACTGTTTGCCTTTGCCGTTTGAGAGACTTCGGCGCCTCTCTCTCTCCCTTTCCACTTGGCCCCGCTGCCGCCTCTGTGCTAATGTTGGCGGTGGATTCCTCACTACCTGTGGAAGCAGAGGGGAAAGCTTCGAGAGCGACCGAGACAGTTGAATCAGAAAGAGGGAGCGAGCGAGACCCAGCGTAGCGCCCGCACACCCCGGGGTAGGCCGCCGCAACGCTGCCGCAACGCTGCGGCGCCGGGCGGGCTAGCCTACCTGCCAGGCGGCCGCTCTGCCGCTCTGCCCCCGTCGCACTCGAGGGCCGCGCCGGCCGCGCCGCAGGGGTGCGAGAGAGACGGAGAGAGGAATCGACTGGCGAGGCCGCGCTGCCGCGCTCTGTGACATTGCCATTCCAGGTGCCGAAGCATTGCCAAGCATTGCGAAGCAAGTCCAATCTGGGGGTCGCTTTAGAGGGAATAGCGAATGAGGACAGGCCTAGCAGCCGAGACGCAGGCAGGTCGCCTCACACAGCCGACTCCGTGGCTCACCATTGGCTGGAGTTCGACTGTCTCAGCCACGCCTCGGGGATGTGGCTCCAGACCCTCCAGACATCAACAGCGCACGTCTACTCACCTCGCACACACGTACACACACACGTACAAACACAACACACACAAACGCACGCACAACACAAGGCGCTTATTGCATAAGAGGGGCGTGGCGTTTGCACAGTGGTGCATGACTGGCTGACAGGGACAGGGAGACCGGCAGACAGACAGACAGGCAGACAGACAGGCATCCTAGACCCTAGACAACCCGAGTTGTCTTGGCCGTGAGCGGACAAGACAGGCGAGCACCACTGCATTCTCATTAGCGAAAAGTCTGAGCTGCTTTCTGCTTCGAACGATGCTCTCTTTCTGTCTCTCTCTCCATCTCTGCGGCGTGAGAGACATCCTCCAAGTTTCCACAATGTAAATACAAAGTTGGGTGCGCCAATAAACGCAGTAGCTAGAATTTCCGACGCCGTGACGGACTGGTAGGACATGGCGGCAACCCCCCTTCACCCCCAACCCCCCAACAAAACAACAACAACAACAACAACAACAACAACAACACACACACGTTCGCACTCAAATTATTCAAACGAACGTGGCTGCGTTCAACGAGCCACCGCCATTACTTTGTTTAGTTTTTTTCCGGTGCAATGCGGAAGAAAATGAGTTTCACCGCCAAAGTTATTGCTTCGTGTTTTCCGGCACATGCTCCCTCGTTTCTCCAGCAAGTGCTTATTTGATTCTGTCAAACGGTGAAAAAAAGGAAAGAAAAATAAAAACCGAGCAGAGTATGCCGCACTAAGCGACAGCACTGATATCACGCTCTTTCATGCGAGGGGGCAAAAACACGAAATTCGGCCGTCTGGGAGCGATAGTCCGCGACCCCCCCTCTCTCTCTCTCTCTCTCCCCGCCTCCTTGAGGCGCGCATACGAGCGCCACACATAGCAGGCTTCCTGAGGGGCCGGGGCGGCCGAAGTGACAGGCCGACGGGCCGCCACCCCAACAGTGTGAGAGAGAGAGAGCGGGGGGGGGGCTCTGACTCTGAATTCGGGTGGAAGGAAAGATTAGGGAAGTATTACAGCACCCCCGTCTCGGTCGCGCCCCCTAGAGGGGCCCTAGGCAGCCCTCTGCTCTGGCCGCCCGGCTGCCCCGGCTTGCCGCACTCCCAGTGGCGTGGCCGCGTCTTCCTCCTCTTGCTTCGAGATCTCGAAAGGGCCGCTGTCGACAGTGTGGCAGTGCTGTCCGCAAGCCGATACTCTCGGAGGCTGAGAATGTGCGAGTTCTGGCAACCGCCTCAGCACCCCGGGACGCCCCGCCCCGCCCCGCCCCGCGGCGTTCCCATGTCGCCTTCCGGGAAGCAGTCAAGACACCGCACCCTCCCCCGGGCTTGCTTTTTGCCCCCAGCGGCATCTACACTCGTGCGACCCTCTCCTCCCCCTCCCCTTTCCCTCCACGCGTGCTCGCAAAACTGCCATAATTACACTAAAGCGCGTCGGCGCGCGGCAAGGTGCGGACGGAATGAGACTGTCTCTGTCTCTCTCGCACTCACGGAGCGTGCCGTGGGCGTGCCCCGGGCGTGCGAGAGAGACAGAGCGACGCCGTTCGGAACGACGCGACGACGCCAAGCGCCACCTTCCGGCAGAAATTGCAACGGCAAACAAACTTTAGCGACTGCGGACGCGTGGCGGCGTCGCGGCGGGCCGGACTCGGCGTGAAAGGAATCAGCGAGGGAGAAAGAGAAGGCGGTGGAAAGATAAAGAGAGACGCCCGAGGAGTAGAGGGGGCCCAGGGGACGCGCGCAAATTCAAGCGAAAGACGAACGGAAACGAGGGGAATACGCCCAACGCGCGATTGTTTTTCGAGACTTTAGTAAGGCGGTAAGACGATCCTCTGCAAATTTCTGTTCTAATTCTACCGAAATAAGTGTGTACTTTTTCCGTACACTTCACACTCGCTTTCTATGTGCACTCAGTACACACTTAAGTTTTCAGTGTGGCTTTTAAGCGCATACGACACACACACACACACACACACACTCGTAAGAGTTTCGTGAGGCGGTACGCTCCATCATTCGGGCCACAACGCCCGCCCGACGGACGCAGCAGAAAGCACACAGACAAGGGGAAAAAAAGAAAGTTAAAAAAAACCGGAATAAAATAATGAAATTATTTCTGTCGTCTGCCTCAGCCAAATTACGGCAAATTAAATCAGCGGAGGTGGCGGTCCGAAAGTGCGGCGCTGCGAGCCAAGCCGACACAGCGGTCCGTCGCTCTGTCTCTCTCGCACCTGCGGGGCGCGGCGCTCAGGATCGAGGCAGACAGAGCGACCCCGCGGGAGCCTTAATCACGAATCCGGATCCGGATTCGACAACAGCGGTGGATCGGGTTTACGTTTCCCAGGCCACCGACTAGGCGTCGCATTTTTTTCCCACCCCAGTGGCACACAGTGGGACAGAAGACTGGTGGAGGTGGCCCAAACTCTAGACGCGTTTTGAGCTCCAGTCGCTAAATGGGACTCGAACCGAACGTGTGACCCCACCGATGGATTCCTCGTTCGGAGAGCAATCCATTGGTGGGGTCACACGTTCGGTTCGAGTCCCATTTAGCGACTCTGGAGCTCAAAACGCGTCTAGAGTTTTGGCCGCGTCCACCGGTCTTCTGGCCCACTGTGCGGCAGGAGGGTTGCTGACCCACTCATTCTCCGTCTCTCTCCATCACCGTCGTCCCACTCCACCGCAAGGGCTGTTGCGTTTCCCGTTTTATGCATCACTTTGTCTCACACACATAGGCTACATATTTCTCGCCTTTTTGTGATAGCAGAGGGCACGCTACATTACTTTTCCCGCGCGCGCTGTTTCCTTTTTTCCGCTCTCTCCTCTCTCTCTCTCTCTCTCTCTCTCTCTCTCTCTCTCTCTTTGCACTTTGTCCGTCAAGTGAGGCCGCTAACACCCCCACACTGCCCACACCCCGCGGAAACAAAACCACGAAGCGCCGCACGCCTTTTTACCCTCCCCCTACCCTCCCTCCCCCTCCCCTCCCTCCCCCTTCCCTCCCCTCCCTCCCCCTTCTCCCCGGACTCGCCATCAGTCTGCCGCCCCCGCCCGCTGCGCTGACGCCGCGGCGGCGAGAGAAAAACAGACAAAAAAGAGACAAAAACAAAATCCATAAACAACAAGGTTTAATTCATTAAACAAATGCCGGGATTCCGGAGAGGCCGGCGCGGGCCGGCGGATGCGCAAGGGGCGTACTACAGTGGCGCGGCGGTACAATGGCAGTCGGGAACGTCAGAGAGATAGCCACTCGGCCCCCGAAACTTTCGCCCTTTTGTTATTGAGATAGTTATTCCGGTCGTAATTTCATTAGCTTTCCCGCAGATAAAGGGGAAAACGGAGCGCCCACTTTCCGCAAGCCAGTTTACTTGCACGCGGATTGTTGACATTTTTTTGCAGCTGTCTCGTTTTTGAAGTGGTAGGATGATCGACAGAGAAATGCGAGGTGTGGTTACTTTTTCCTTTCAGCCAGACCCTGGAATGGGCGCCGTCTCGGCATATCGCACGCGTGTGTCGTATGTGCAGTGCAGAGGTGTGTGGTGTGTGTGTGTGGTGTGTGTGTGTGTGTGTGTGTGTTGGTGCAATGGGGGCGGTCGACCCGGCTTCTCATCGGAGGTGGACGCGTTCCCATTTCCGCCCCCCAGCCGGCGTACATCCGGTCAGCCTTGAAAATACTGTCCCTCTCTGAAGGCGCCAAGATTGCCTTCCCCCTTTTCCCTGCCCTTTTTTTTCCTTTTTTCGCCCCTAGTGACTTTACGATGCGAAACTTTTTTAACACGCCGATCGGACCCGAGAAAACTCGCATGGAGCGCTGCGTGATTCGATAGCCGGAAATCCCCCCGAAAAAAAAAACGAAAAGCGAATTTGCTGCATAAACGTGTGTGCTGCACTGGGTGCAGTGAATCCTGTCACGGCACCACAGCCGCAGGGTGAAAAACACAGCCGTAAAATACTTTTCGGAGGAAGAGAGAGAGAGAGAGAGAGAGCAAAAAAAGAGAAAAACACGCGAATTATGAGAAAGGGCGTCTTTGAAGTGTCGGCCCCGCCAGTGCCGCGGTTCGGCGTGCCGAAAGGCAAACACGGGGGGAGGGAGGGAGGGAGAGAGAAGGCCTGCGGGAGGGCTACGCAGTTGTTACATGCGATGGCCCCCCCGGCTGCAGGTGCTGGCGACAGAAAGATGTGTGAGTGTATGGTGTAGCGTGCGTGTACCGCGAACCTACGTGTGTGCGACAGAGAGAGGAGAGAGAGAGAGAGAGAGGAGAGAGAGAGAGAGAGAGAGAGAAGAGAGAGAGAGAGAGAGGGGATGGCGTCGTGTGTGCGGAAGGGGCCGCTATCTGTTTCTCCGCGATGACTGCAAGGGGAACAGGGGTCGCGCGCAATGCATGCGTCGTCCTGAAGGAACTTATCTGCCTCGGCAATGGCGCGGCCTTCACTTTCAGTTTCCTTTCTCGCTTGCGAAGCTGTTCCGATACACTGGTAGTGTGCCTCACCTTCCAGCACCTCTCCAGCGCCCCGTCAGACGGCGCTGGGCCTCCGGCTCCTCACGACCGCCGAGCGGGTGGCCTATCGCCGACTTCACAGGGGCGCTCGTCTCACAGTGGATTTGCCAGAGGACCGGTGGAGGCGGCCGAAACTCTAGACGCGTTTTGAGCTGGGGACTCGCACCGAACGTGTGACCCCACCAATGGACTGCTCTCCGAACGAGGAAACCATTGGTGGGGTCACACGTTCGGTTCGAGCCCCATTCAGCGACTCTGGAGCTGAAAACGCGTCTAGAGTTTTGGCCGCCTCCGCCGGCCCACTGTGCGCCGTGTTGCTGAGTGGTTGCTGAAGGATTGCTGACGGGTTGCCGAAGGGTTGATGGTGGAAGGACGGAAGGGCGAGGAGGTGAAGATGGCGCGGGGGAGTGGTAGGGCCCACACTGGAAGAAAGCGAGGGAGACGTCCGTTCTGATTCAAAAGTGAATTATCAGGCGGGAGTGGCAGGCGGGGCGGGCCGGGGAGGACGGGGTGGAGCCGGGGGTCGTGTTCGGGTCGCGGAGCACCGTGGGGCCTCGGAGGGGCCTCCTCGCCGCGCCCCTCGTGGGGCCCCGCTAAAGAGAATCAGGACTGCGAGATGCGCGCCTTGGCGAGGGAGCGGGGTTCATTCCGAACGCCGCCTCTGTCTCTCTCGCACCCCGGCGGCACGCCCCGCGAGTGCGAGAGAGAGACAGACTGCGCTCCCCAGCGTCATCAGAGCGGCCATTTCCAGGCGGGCCGACTCGCCTCCGCGCATTCACACTTTTCAAAGCTGTGCGACAGTGTGCCGCCAAGCGGACGGCGAAAAGGAAGAAAAAGCGGAAACGCCCCGCGGCCGGCGGCGGGTATCGAACCCGGGCGGCGGCTGGCGTGGCAGTAAAGCCAACACCTTAATTACCCAGATCGAGACGCATCGCAGTGGCGTGGCGGCTAGAGGCGCGTGCACGCCGGTCGTCTGCCACACCCTAAGAGGCACTCTCTCTCTCCCTCTCTCTCGCCCCCCGCAGGGCCATCACACTATCGCCTTTCTCTCTCTGGCAGTGTCGTGCCGCGCGCCGGGGAGTCGCGACAGTTATCGCACCCCTCCGCGCGGCTCGCCTCGCCTCTGTCCTGGCGAGGAGGGCCCCGGCCTCGGCCCTGGCGCCCTGGCCGTGGCCAAGCTCGTCGAGGGCCCGCCAGACTTTATCTCGAGTGGCCGTCTGGGGCTCCCCGCCACCCTAGGGCAGTCTGAGGTACGGAGTAACGGGCAAAGGTGCAGGCGCGCGCGCTCACACACACACACACACACACCTTGGTTTACGCCTCCCCGCCCTCGTCACTATACACCGCTCTCCCCCCTCTCTCTCGTGACAACCCCCACTCGAGGTTCCGGTCCGTAAATGTATTCATTCATTCAATCAGCGGCAGACTTGTGCGCCCGGCTCATTGAATTTCCTTTCCCTGCCTCCGGCGGACGCGAGCCCTTCTGCCTGCAGCTGTCTCTGTCGCACCCGCGTGGGACGCCCGTGAGCCAGAAGACCGGCGCAGGCGGCCAAAACTCAAAACGCGTTTTGAGCTCCAGAGTCGCTAAATGGGACTCGAACCGGACGTGTGACCCCAACCATGGATTCCTCGTTCAGAGAGCAACCCATTGGTGGGGTCACACGTTCGGTTCGAGTCTCACCAGCGGCTCTGGAGCTCAATCGCGCCTCCACACTGAGAATGAAAGAGTCTGATCATGACTAAACTTTTGGTGAGGAATTCTTTATTACCCAAATTGGGTGAGGAAATTTTCCTCGCCCAAATTTGGGTGAGGAAAGTTTCCTCGCCAAATTTGGGTCATAATACTTGGAGCTATATAGGGAGCTGATACACCCTTTCTCACCCAAAATTGGGCGAGGAAGCTTTCCTCGCCCAATTTGGGTGAGAAAGTAAACCTCGCCCAAAATTGGGTATTGATCATGACTTTTTCATTCTCAGTGCACCGGTCTTCTGGCCCACTGTGACTCGTGGGTCGTTGGGGATGTGCGAGAGAGACGGAGCGACGGCAGTGAGCGACACCTGGCGACCCGATGCGGTGGAGCCAACTCGTTCCACCATGCGAGGACGACGCCGGGGCCGTTAGAGAGAGGAAGATATATCACCGGCGGCACGCTCCCCCCTCTGTCTCTCTCGCACTCGCGGGGAGTCCCGCAGACAGAGACGGGGCGCCAGTCCCTGGTTATTGGCCGGGGCCGCGGCGCTGTGCGCGCAGCCAGGCGCAGCCATGCCGTGTCAGGACGATTCGGCGCGCGTCGCGCGGGAACTTCCGCCTTGGCGGCAAAAACCCCACCGTCTTGTACGATTTCATCTCCACTGCATTTTTGTGCTCGAAACGTGTGGAAAGTGAAGCGTATCAGGAAGACGCCAACCTTCCCAAGTTTATTTACAACCGCGGTAGAAAAACTTTAAGATTTCAAGACCAGCTAATACTTAAAAGTAAAAAAATCGATAAAATTAGTAACATTTGTTCCTTCCGTTTCCAATGAACCTATAATTTGCAGACATGCTTGCACAAGGCACCACTATAACGGTACGGCCGTCTGTCTGTCTGTCTGTCTGTCTGTCTGTCTGTCTGTCTGCCATACCTGCCGGTCCGTCCGCCCGCCTCGTATGGGGCAGGCTTACGTCCCGCCCAAACCCATACGGAAAACAACTCCCCCGGAGGGTGGTTTAGCCTCCCCTGCGATCCGCTCCCCTCTCTCTCCCTCCCCGAGTGCAGCCCAGCGGCTCTGCCCCGCTCTGCCCGGTCCGCTAGACCAAAGGGCACCTCAGGGAAGTGGGCCGCTCAGGCCGGATCAGACGGGCCGGCCGTTGCGAAGGCGGCGGCAACACACACGTATCTCCACCCAGTTCGCGCTGTCTCTCTCGCACCCCCGGACGCGCCGCCACACGAGAGCGAGAGAGACGGAGAGGGGGCCGAGTTGCGCCGAGCCGCGGCGACTTAGTGCACCTCTGTTTGTATCGTCGTTTGAGAGCGCTGCCGACCCGGCCAGCCAATCGCGAGGCTGTTTGTAGAGACAAATACCCGGCAGTCGTACCTGCAACACACAGACAAGGGGCGTGGTTAGACAGGGACGCAGCGGGGAGAGCGAGAGAGAGAACACTGCCGCGCGACCCGAGGAAAGGAAGCGAAACAAAGATAAAAAGAAAATTCCCAAGCGTGAACCAGGGAAAAACTCAAGTGTCCTCGTTTGAATCTGTGGCGGTAAATAGGGCCACTTTGCAGCAGGCTTTAGTCCCGTGGACCTCCTCACGCCAGAAAGCGTCCAGCGAGGACGAGGCTTCTCTCTCGCACTCACGGGGCGTCCGGAGGTGTGCGAGAGAGACAGAGGGGCCGCGCCGAGGAAACCACTTTCCGTCGCCCGCACATTTCGCCTCATAACCGTCCGCTACATCCTGAATATTGCACGAGGGCCGAAAGCAGCGGCAGCAGCGGCAGCAGCCAAAGCGTGCTCAGTGCTTCGGAAAATCTCAGTGCCCGACTGCAGCCGGGGCAAGCCCGAGGCCCTCCATGGGCTCCCTGAGGCGGCCCGCCCTCCTGCGGCCACCAGGCCACGCCAGGCAGGCGGGCCTAGGCGGGCCATAGGCCATCCGGCAGTCGTAAAGAACCCAAAACACGACCGGCGTGCTCGGGACTTGCTCAGGGGGTGGACTAGGGACGCCCTGGACGCGGCCAGCCGGGCTAGCCGTCACGACACGCGCGTGCGTGGCCACGGGTATCTCGAACATTCAAAATGTTTAAAATTGGAGAAAAAATTAATTTAAAAAAATAAATTAAAAGATACTGTTTGGCTAAAACGCAAATATAAAGTGTGCAGACTGTTTTAAATTTACAAAGCAACCAACAACTAAAATAGCTTTTCTTTAAGTTTGTAAAAAGTTGCAGATAGTTTGTTACACATCCTCCTGAGTGGTCCGACTGCATGCGGTCGGGCTGGCCCTCCGGGTCCAACATTTGCAGAGAATCGCCGGAATAACTAGCGCGTCTCCGGGGCACACGTGGATTCAACACGTGTAAGTTGGTCCGTCGGGGCTGGAGGGCTGAGGGCCTCCAGGGCCCTGCGCTGCCTGGCCATGGCCTGCCTAGGGCAGCCTAGTCCGATGCAAAGGGCCGATTGTTGCCAGGCAACGCGAGGGCGGGGTGGCCCCAACGCGGCCCCACTGGCCCTACGGGCCCTGCGGGGCGGACCCGTCTGTTTAAAGTAAAATCCCCCTCGCCCCGGATGTGCATCAAAAATACAGGGGGAGGAAAAGAAAGCCCGTGTCTCTGGCCGGCCGGCCCGAACGGGGATGTAATTCAATAACAGGGAATGTCCCATTGGACGCTAAATAGTGCACCGTTTACTGCACCATTAAATCACTTTGAAAAAGAAAGTAAAAACTCCGTAAGGAACTGAATAAAACAAAACTGACAGCAACAATTTTGTTTTCGAAGGGCGAACTTTTGTTCACCAAAACGTTTTTCTTTTTTTGTTGTTTTGCTTTTCCTTTTCGTTTGGCCTCCACAATAGCGGCGCCGGGTCTTTGAGGCCTACAATTAGCGATTACGCGGCCAGGAAACAACAACAACATCCTAACGAGAAAGGCCGGCCGCGCACGTGCACACGAGGGCTGTTGAGGCAGCATCCAGTTTTGCACGCAATTAAAACGGAAGAGCGCGTAAGAATGGCAGAAAGAAAGGAACAACAACAACAACAACAAAACGGTGCTCACGACACAACGAGTCGGATAAAAAATGGAGTTCAGCGACACGCTATCTGTCTCGTTTTCAAGCCGCACGTAAGTCTTCGAAACAGGATAGAGGAAAGGCATTCCAATTTATTTTAAACAAAAAAAGAGTTAAAAAAAAGGAAACACCCACAACTAAAGGGTAAAGGGCCCGCAGGGAAAATCAGCGCAGCGACAACTTTCACGGAAATAAGCATGCATAAGTTTTGCATAAACGGGATCCTCCCCGTTCCATGCAGTCTTGCCGACGGCACATACTTATGATTCATCTCCACGCCGCACTGCAGCACCGCCGGGCCGAGCCGAGCCCGCGTGCCGCTCAGCCGACGCGGCTGTAAACGTGCGATTTCTCGTGAAAACCTGGGCCTCGCGGCTGGGGTCAAAAAGAGGCTTGAAAAGGGCGCGCTCTCTCACTCACGGTCTGCGATCAAAGCGGCCTCTACAACAGACGCACCGACAGGCGGACGAGACAGACAGACAGACAGACAGACGGGCAGGCAGACAGACAGGGGCTTGCATTTGTCTGCCCGAACGCACGCTGCATTCGCAAGGTATGGCGGTCCATATTCACATTCCGGTTCCCCTCTCGGCCGAAGTTGGGTCGTGCGGAGGGGAAGAGAGAGAGAGAGAGAGAGAGAGAGAGAGAGAGAGAGAGAGAGAGAGAGAGAGAGAGAGAGAGAGAGAGAGAGACTCGTGATGAGGGGAGGGGTGGGCTCCGCGCCTCGTTGCACTCGATTCGCTCCCATGTGGTAATAAGGTTTACACCTTGAGGTGCGCGGGGTGGGGGTGGGGGTTGGGGAGGGCCCTGGGCCGCCGTGCGCCGCCCTGGGCCCAGCCACGCGGCAGAGGATTCAATAAGGGCTCCCCCTTCCCCTGCCTTCGCCACAGGCGTGCGGTTCAAACGTCTCAACTCTGCGCGCCCCGCACCGCCCCGCACGAAATAGCTCCAGTGATGAATCTCTCAGAGAGTGTGTAGTGTAGTGAAGGGGCGATAGCCACGCATCTGCAGCGCAGATACAGCCTTGTTGCTGGCCGCACAGTGGGCCAGAAGACCGATGGAGGCGGACAAAACTCTAGACGCGTAGGGTCGCTAAACAGGACTCGAGCGTGTGACCCCACCAATGGAATCCTCGTTCGGAGAGCAGTCCATTGTGGGTGGGGTCACACGTTCGGTTCGAGTGAGACAGACAGTCAGGAAGGTCAGTGACACTCTAGGTGGGTTGTATCTCAAAGGGGGGACGAATTTCGTTTCCCAGTTTCACAAACTGACGAAGAAAGATCAAAAGAGCGTCGCCTGTCGCCGTGCTTTAAAGAGAGAGACACAGAGTGCGCAACCACTCCACCCGAAAGTGCCGTCCGCCAGCCGGGCTCACAGAGGCCTAGCCTAGGGCAAGTCGGGAACAAGGGACTCCCGCGACCATCGCTCACACCAAGTGTCGCTTGCTTGTTTTGCTTTCGCGGGGAATGCTATTGTTCCTCAGCCTCCACCTGTATGCCACCTCCGCCACGCCACGCCCCGCCACGTCGGGGACTCAAAAAGGAGAGAGCACTGGGAAGCTCAACATCCGACCCGGGACGGGGCTGCCGGGGCTGTCGGCGTCTGGGCTGGGGGTGGCTCTCCCTCCCTCTCTCTCTCTCCCTCCCTCCCCCAGCCACGCCCTGTCCTTTGAGGCCCCACGACAATACCGTGCATTGTTATTGCGCGCGAAGCGACTTCGGAGTCCCGCTAGTATTGCCTGCCTGCCTCCACCTGGAGTGCATTCAGACTGCCTTGTTCGGGGCCAACTCATTCGCGTATCCAAACAAAACCCTGTTTGAGCGCCCCAAATGACGAGCTCTCTCTCTCTCTCCCCCCCTCTCTCTCTCTCTCTCTCTCTCTCTCTCTCTCTCTCTCTCTCTCTCACTCACTCGCTTATGCCCACACGGTTCGTGCATCCTGTCGCGTGACTCCCAGGACACCCTGTATAATTGAATGAATTGCAGACAGACCCGTTATGGTGAGCGAGAGAGATAGACACAGTGAGAAACTACATCTTTGAGTCGAGCGATCGCCCGGCACGCGAAGCCAGGCGAGGCCAGGCGGAGCGCAGCCAGCTCCCAGCGGCGCCGGGTGTGTTATTGCGAGCTGTGAGGTCGATGCACGACCCAGACAGACAGACAGACAGACAGACAGACAGACACACTCACTGGATTTACAGTGACGATGCACAGGGCGTAAAGCACCTGGGAAGAGACAACGATAAAACCTCGCCCGTAAAAATGAGAACAGGAATCCATTGTCGAGAGTTGATCCTGCTATACGACCAGTCACGATTTTTATTTTCAATACCCACGTCCAGTATGGCACATCGTCGTGCCCAATCGCGATACTACTTGCAGAAAACGGGTGTCGAGGAAAACCCGGGAAAAATGGGGTCTGTTGAGGAAAATAAAATTTGCTCCGTGAGTGCGACAGAGACAGAGGCAGCCCGCTGAACCTCGGCGCGTTCAGCGGCAGTAATGTCCCTGGGGGAAATTACCGTTCCCGCCAAACGTTACTGTGCCCCGCTCCAGGACGGACCCCGTTTGGGGCCACGCCGGCTACGCACGGCCCGGAGCGACAACGACACGTCACGCGAGGCCCATGGCGAGGCCCATGGCGAGGCCCCACTGGGGGAGGGCGCTGGCCCTGTATGCAGCAGACTGATTCCGAGAGGCGTTACATCGTTGCACCGTCTCTCTCGCACTCGTCGGGCGAGAGAGACGGAGCCAATCAGTCTGCAGTAGAAAACGCGTGGCCGGCCATCAATACTGCAGTGAGCAACGCGCAGCAACGCCCCGGAAAAAGGAAAGAACAGGGCCCGGACACACAGTGGGCCAGAAGACCGGTAGGGGCGGTCAAAATTCTAGACGCGTTTTGAGCTCCAGAGTCGCTAAACAGGACTCGAACCGGACGTGTGACCCCACCAATGGATTGCTCATTCGGAGCGCAATCCATAGGTGGGGCCACGAGTTCGGTTCACGTCCTGTTTAGCATGTCTGGAGCTCAAAACGTGTCTAGAGTTGGGTGTTAGTTGGTGTTGGTTGTGGTGTAGGGGCGTCAACTTCCTCCCAAAACTATCCCCCATCGCGCGCGCATACACACTGCACCATGCCCGTCGCGCGTGCGGCGGAAACAGGGAAAAAGTCGGGCCAAAACAACAAAACAACAACAAGGACGAAAAAAAAAGTTGCAGTCCATTATCTGGAGGTCGTCCACGTGGAAACACGCAGAATATCCCTTCGTAAAAGTGTGTGTGTGTGTGTGTGTGTGAGAGAGAGAGAGAGAGAGAGAGAGAGAGAGAGAGAGAGAGAGAGAGAGAGAGAGAGAGAGAGAGAGAGAGAGAGAGAGAGAGAGAGACCGTCCTGAGCCCATAGCATATCGCATCCCGGCCGGGTCCACACAAATCAAAGAGGGAGGGGCCGGGTCGAGCCGAGCCGGAGAGGCGCCTCGTGACGGTACATCACGCGCGATCAAGTTATTGTGTCATCCCGCAATAAGAAGACCATTCATTGGCGAAGCGCAAAAAAGGAGAGGCCCTGAAAAATTCCGTCGTCTGGAGAAAACACCGCAATTCCAGGCGGAGCGCCGCCGCACAGTGGATTTGCCAGAAGACCGGTGCAGGCGGTCGGAAAGTCTAAACGAGTTTCGAGCTCCAGAGCTCCAAATGGGACTCGAACCGAACGTGTGACCCCACCAGTGGACTGCTCTCCGCACGAGGAATCCATTGGTGGGGTCACACGATCGGTTCGAGTCCCAGTTATGGACTCTGCAGCTCAAAACGCGTCCGGAATTTTGGCCGCCTCCACCGGTCTTCTGGCCCACTGTGCGGCGCCGCCGAGGACGACGACGGGGGCGTGGCGCGCCCTTCCAACCTTAGCCTTTGCGATGCAACAAAAAGAAGACGGATCTGATCGGAAACAGGGAACACGAGGGGGAGGGGGCGGAAGCTGTGCGCAGTGCAGCGAGGATTGGATTTATATTTATGGTGATAGGGCAAGCCGATACGTCAGGATCCACTCAAGTATCAGCCCAACAGCAGCGGTGCGGACAGGCAGCGTGTGTGTGCGTCTGTGTCTTTCGCGAATGTGAGCGTGCGTGTCTGAGTGTGCGGTCGCGTGTGTGTGAGTGCGGTCAGAGTCAGACCGCGAGCGCCAGGCGGAGGCGGGCTCGGAGGAAAACAGAGACCGAAGTCGGTGGGATCGCGAGAGAGCTGCTTGCTCTGCCGGCTCTGCCACGGGTAAAACTTGGGGGCTGGTGTGGCTGTGGATTCAAAGATTCAGAGGCAGGACGGGGGGAAACTGAACTGGGCGGGGGCCTGGAGGAGGGGAGGGGTCCGGCATTGTAAAAGTCATTGTCGCCGAGCCCCAGCCACGCCGGGCAGGCAGGCAGGCAGGCAGGCAGGGAGGCGACAACAATGGCAGGCTAAAGGGCAGCGAGATACTACAGGGGGCCGAGCCGGCCGAGCGCAGAGCGGGACAACTGCTTGGACAAACGCACGTCCGGACACGCACAGGCCACAGTGGATTTGCCAGAAGGCCGGCGGAGGCGATCGAAATCCCGGACGCGTTTGGCTCCAGAGTCGGTAAAAAGGACTCGGGCCGAGCGTGTGACCCCACCAATGGATTGCTCTCCGAACGAGGAATCCATTGGTGGGGTCACACACTCGGTTCGAGTCCTGTTAAGAGACTAGCACAATCTCTACTACCGCGAAAAAAATTTGAACAGGGGTCACTGTAGATCACAGAAGATTTGCACAGGCGAATCTTTGATGGCTTGATGGTGCCACACTCGATGTGTACCGAACAGGCAGGCGCTTTGGAGCTTACTCGACAACAGCACGGCACAGCGCGCCCCGCCATTCCAATCCTCTTACGCCTGACCGAGGCACGGGGCGGGGCGGGCGCACGCACACATCACCGCACCGCGTACCCTATCGGCTCGTCAACAGCACATGAATAGGCAATGGGTACAGTCCGAGGTAGCGCGCGGCCGGATCCGGAAAAATGGCAGAGAAGCAACAACAGCAGGAACTCTGCAGCCAAGTCCGGTTCCCGCCAAAAGTCGGCGGCAAGCGACAGCAAGGGGAGCGCCCGTCGCGCTGAAGACGCAGCCCGCCGGACCGGCGAGCCTTGCGGGCCGGCCTACCCCGCTGCTCGCAGGCGCCTCGCCAGCCGGCGGCGCTCTGTCTCTCTCGTACCAACGGGCGCGTAGCGGGAAGGAGCGAGAGAGACAGAGGCGCTGAGAGAACCAGTGCACAGTACTCGGCACTGTGGTGTCCCTCGCCCCCCCCTTGTGCTTACGGCGGTGTGGTGGTAGATTTTTAGGGGGCGATGGCGCCAGCAGCCCGCAGCACAACATCCGCTAGAGTTGCCCCTGGGCCGCCGACGCTAGAGTTGCCCCCCCCCCCCCGCTTTACGGCTCGGATCTTCTTATGGCCCTGGACAAAAGGGCCACAGGCGTGCGTGGGACCCCCCCCCCTCTTTCTCTCTTCTCTACGAAACTGTCCGCGGCCCCTCCAGACTCCCCAAGCTTTTATTATATTTGCTCTCTCTCTTCATTATCGTGATCATTATTAGTATTATTGTTGCGGTGGCCCAACGGACCGGATTAATCCGCATTTATTGTGTCTGTTGAGTGCGCGGGACGGAAAGAGAGAGAGAGGAGAGCAGAGAGGACAGAAGACGCGAACTGAGTAGTATTGGATCAACATAGATTTTCACTTTCAGCAGTCAACTCGATCGCAGCGCAGAAGAGCACTAATTTATTAATTAAATTTAGGAGTAGAAGAAGAGGTGAGGTAGAGAGGAGAGAAGGAGAGAGAGAGAGAGAGAGAGAGAGAGAGAGAGAGAGAGAGAGAGAGAGAGAGAGAGAGAGAGAGAGAGAGAGAGAGAGAGAACGAAGAAGGACCAGAGGAGGAGGGGGAAGGCCCAAGGATAGCAGCAGGCTAGGCTTTATGGCCGCTTTTAGTGCGATTCCGCGACCCAGTTTTACATCCGCGAAAATTGAGTTTTGACGTCGTCTGCCATGGGGAAGTGCCGGGGTGGGTGTGATGGCAAGAGGCATCATATCATCCCCGGGCCTCTCGAAGCGCAGCGGGGCTCTATCAAAACAGCAAATAGAAACTAACAAAAAAAAGCGTGTAAAAAATAATAAATTTCCGTGGACATCCGACTTGGCTTATCCGCCCAGCCATATAAGTAAACATGTACTTTTCCCCTTTCCAGGCGACGTTTACGGCCGTTTACTACACCAGTTGTCTCGTTTGGCACGCAAAGTATTGACATGACAAACACAATGTTGTCTCTGCTCTGCACACACGCAGCGGGCCGGCGCGACGCGGTGTTTTTCAAGAATTCTCCCGGACGGAGGGCAGGGCCGGAGCCAGGCCTGCTTTCCCCGGAAGGGGATGTATCGTATGCCCACGGGGCCAACGACTTGCTCACACTTTCAGAAAAGACAGCAGATAAATGCTTCATATTTTGTGAGTACGCACACCCTTAACAGCTTAATTTTTTTAAATCACCATCTTTTTACTATTTTTGAGTTACCAAAACAAACTTCCCCAGAGTGATTTTTTAAAATTTCTCTTCAAATTAAAAAGAAACGACAAAAAGAACTTTGGTCTGGAAGCTGCTCCTCCCTCGGCTAAAACTTGCCACCCAAAACAATGATCAGGGCGAATTAATTTCTTTGAAACACAAAACGGAGAGAGAGAGAGAGAGAGAGAGAGAGAGAGAGAGAGAGAGAGAGAGAGAGAGAGAGAGAGAGAGAGAGAGAGAGATGGCAGACCGGAACACGGTGCTGAAACTTGGGGCCTAATTCGGTCCGCATTCATGCACCTCATCCGATACGGCCATTGTAGTCCGGAGGGGAAAAATGAAATAACACAAGGATTGAAAGACAGAAAAAGTCGATGAGGAGCGAGCAGCGCAAGCAGGGTGAGGACGCGCTGGGTTGTGAAAGCGCCACTGCATTCCAATCGCTTTTTTTTTGTTTTTTCGATTTTCCTCCCTTGCCCCCATTGATCCGTCCACAATGCTACGCGGACAGCGGGCCGGCGGACGCGCGTAGAAAGGCTAATCTAGAGCGAAACACACGCGGCCAAGCCACGCCTCGCTGTCTCTCTCGCACCCCGACGGGACGCGCCATGAGTGCGACAGAGACAGAGAAGGTCCTTCGGCGGAGCCGCTCGCTCTGCACGTTTATGAGTATCGACAGAAATACTGTTGCCGTGGCCGCGGAGAGCGGAGAGAGATCCAGCCGGCCTGGAACACCATCGGAAACGATGCAAAAGTAAATGCCGAAAAAAAAAAACTTTCTTTAAAACAAAACTTCTCCCTCGGCGGTTGCTAAGCGACCATCGCACGATTGCTGCTCCTTGCCGTTCGCCTGGTTTGCGGGGTCTACACGGCGATCTACACCGCGCACCAGCAATAAAGGTAACTACGCAACACAAATGCAATGCGGCTTTTTCCCCGGAGCCGCGTTGCAATAACAAATTGCACAGCAGCGGCCGTACTACGTGGCTGCGGGAGGGAGGGAGAGGGGAGAGGGTCTGAGTCCCCGTCGGGGAAGAAGGGGGTAGGAGTAGGAGAGAGAGGGAAGGGGACACAAGGGTGGAGCTGTCTGGCCGGAAAAGAAGAATAAACAGTGCGCCGTGTTGTCCGAATGAAGACGACTTACCCGCAATATCCGCTTTTTGCGCGTCGCGTCCCGACCGGAGTGTTGGTGCGCACGAGTCGTCGGAGATGACAACAAGATTAGCGTGTGGGGGCGCAAGGGGTGCGAGCCGGGCGGGGCGCGGCGCGGCGGCTGCGAGTTTTTGTCATCGTTGGCCACGTTCCCGAGTGGCGTTGCACAGTGGGCCAGAAGACCGGTGCAGGCGGACAAAACTCTCGACGCGTTTTGAGCTCCAGAGTCGCTAAACAGGCCTCGAACCGAACGTGTGACCCTACCAATGGACTCCTCGTTCGGAGATCAATCGATTGGTGCGGTCACACGTTAGGTACGAGTACCATTCAGCGACCTGGAGCTCAAAACGCGTCTTGAATTTTGGCCCCCCTCCACCGGTCTTCTGGCCCACTGTGCCACGTCCCCGAGTAGCGTTGTCCCCTCGACGGGGATCGGTTGTTTCCAGGACCCCGGAGACCTCCTGTCCAGCTGGAGTCCAGACAGTCCGGACACCAACAGTGCCTCCAGGCGAAAGGGACTCTCCAAACACCACCCAGTTTTTATTTTTCCCTCATTTTTTTCGGGAGGTGGAGAATACCGCTACTCGAGTGCGGGTCTTAACGACTTGCAGGGTCGTTGCGGAAGCCACTGCACACTGCACACACGGTGTTCCGCATTTTTTTTACAGCGGCTACGGTGTAGTAAAACCTGTTGGTGGCCATGCAGTGGCTAATGCGCAAGGGTGGCGCGGGCAGGGGCGCTGGCGGTCGCCAACTTCGGGAATTTCGTTTTTATGACCGGCCGCCGGACGCGGGGCGGACGCGGGGCCGCCTCCGAGCGCCAAGCCGCACGCAGCCCGCCCACAGTCCGCGCACAGCCCGCTCATTCCAAGGGATCATGTCGTCGCCCTGTCTCTCTCGCACTCAGTGGGCGGACCGCGGGGGTGCGAGAGAGACAGAGGCACCCTTCGGAATCCGGCGGGAGCAAGAAGCACGACAGTGTAGCTCACTTTCTCCTCATTAGCCAACCAACAGCTCCAAGTTGGCCTGCTTGCCCCACCCCGCCCCACCCCACCCCGCCCCACCACGCCCCAGACGTAAACTACCCCAATGATAACGACACGCGGAGCCTTTTCGGTCAGATTTACGACAGGCAGTGCGTACAGTACAAAGACAAGGCAGTCGCACAACGAGCTCCATGTTTGCATTTTATTTTATGGCGGACGTGACTAACGTACTTTTCCTCGCAAACCGACGCGCACACTTTTACAGTGCGAAAGCTCGAAAATTTGCCCACAGGCCTTCAACCCGCATGAAAAAGATGAAATCGCCTTTGGAAGCTCTAGAAGGGTAACAAATCACATACTTTGAAATTTATGAACGAATTCTTGGCATAACAAACATGGTACTAAGTTCAACCCAGCAGCCCCCGCCTTTCCCTCTAGGAGGGCCTCTTGGAGCGACCAGCAAGCGGGCCGACCCAAATCAGCAAAAGGTGTTTAATTCCGGAAATCTGCATAGAGGATGGCCGCGCGCGACAACGAGGCAAATGCGAAAGTCAATGGAGGGGTGGCACACTGTGTATGGCACACGCCGACAAACGAAAACGAAGCAATCAAACAATCGGCCGGGGCGTTTGATTACTGCATCGGTAAAACTTTTGATTGCACCGGTCCGGAAGGGGACCGCAGAACAAACAGACCCAGCACATGCGGATAATAACAAAAGTTGGGGCCGAATTTGGCGCGGGCGAACACGGGACTCGAACGGCCGGGGTAACAAGGCCTTGGCCCTTCCTTATGCAGTTGGTTCACTTCTCCAGCAGACTCATTCTCTGTCTCTCTCACACCCCTATGCAACTCCCCATGAGTGCGAGAGAGAAGGAGCGACGAGCGGGCTCTCCAGCGAGGATCGTGTTCCGGTAGCGGGCGACAAGCTGCGAATCCCGCGACATGGCTGCGGTCCAAACCGAGGCCCGAACGGGCGGCGAGGGCGCGCAGAGGGACTCCCAAGGACGCCAAGGACACGCTTATCCAAGTATTTGGAGCATATGTAAGGTACGATTTAGTTTGTTGTACGAAGAAACCGTTCGTAAATTATGAAGTGAGTGTATGAGCACGGTTAAAACAGTGTCTGGGTTTCCTAGGCCCACCCCGAAAAAAAGAGGCCATTTTTCCAGGGTGGACCTGGGAAACACAGACACCGTTTTTCCAGGGTGGGCCTGGGAAACCCAGACACCGTTTTTGCCGCGAGCTTCAAATGTTGCACTTTCAGAAGCACTTCTTCCCTTATTGTTTTACTTTTTTACTTTTTGAAAAATGTAATGACCATTTCATATTTTTGCAAAGAATAGAAATAAGTGTACCAACCTCAGCGTTCCGTTCTCTCAAAAGAATCCTCCGCCACCGTTCCGTAACCTACTGTCAACTGAAGGGGGCGTGCTGCATAAGGGGAGGGAGGAAACTTGTAAAGTTCATTTTCCAGCACCACGTTCGGCAGTTTTTACGACTGGGGCCGGACGGCGGCGCCGTCACAAGGCGAACCTTTTTATTTAATCGAGGCTCAGAATGAGGCAACTGCCGCTCCACCTGCACGAGCATACGGCCCTGTTCGGCGACACCACCGGGACACGCCTGCAAGCGAGGGAAGGCCTTCGAAGGCCGCGGGGGGAGGGTAAGGCTTTTCCCAAACTTTCCCGGTTCGCTCCGCCACGCCGCCAAACCCTCACATCCGAACGTTTACAGCAAGTCGTGAAATCACGTTCCTTCCAGTCGAGGTGCGTGCGTCCCTCTCCCACCCCCATGCCACTTCACCCCGAAGGACACTGCTAGGGCTGTCAAACGCAAAGAGGTGTTTACCAAAAAGGAGGAGGACGGATAGAGAGAGGGGTCGGCTCGGACCCTCGCTTCCCAAGTTACGAAATAAATAAAGCAGATGACGGCGCAGGTGGCGAAAGATATGGGCCGGGCTTAGAGGGAGCAGAGGCAAAGTGGGGCAGGACAAAGACCCCGACAGCCAGCGAAGCCAGCGCGGCAAGCAAGCGCGCCTTTTGATACGTAAGCAGTTTCACTAAACCTGGGCGCCACTCGCAGCACAGGACCCACCCCTCCACCCCCACAAACACACACACACACACACACACACACAGTCACGAGCATGTCTTACGAGCTGTCGCTCGAAACCGGCCAAGCGCCGCGGAGGGTCGCCTCACCTGGAACAGAAAGAAGCGACATTGCATTAGAACTTGGGGATGAAATTTCGAAAATGATGGATATGCGTTCGTTTTCGAAAGGGTCCTCGTCGATCCACCACGCCACTGTCGAGCGCGGCGGCCCCGCGGAGGAAGCACTCGCTTCCGTCCGCCGCTCATTTATTTTTGTGTCCTCGGCGAGGCAGGTTAGACGGGGAGGGGGGCAACCCTCGATGAGAGGAAGGTGACAGGCACAGTTGGGAGGGTACCGCTATTTGGTTGATTCACGCACTGAGAAAACCATACAAACTAATTTTGGCCTTACAAAGAAAAGCAGCGTGTTACGAAGTATTTCGAGCATACCCAAGCTTCCGAAGAAAATGCTTCGTAATTTACGAACTATTTCTTCGTATGTCAAAGTAAATTAGTTTGTACAATGCGTATGCTCAAAAAACTTCGTAAAGTTTTAAGCGTGTGACCACCGACTGTGAGTTGGAACCCCTACCTATTTAACTTCCGCGGGGATGAAAGTAGAAAGGGCGACGCGTCCTAGCGTTGCCACTCGTCCTCGAGAGCGAGGCCCGGGACCGCCCACCACTCGGCAAGCGGCGGGGCGAGCCGCGGGGCGTTTCGCGCGCAGCCCGACGGGCCGCATATCAAACATCGCAGGGGGATGAAAATTCCGGAATCAAAATATAATCTCGGCGCTGCCGCCGGCAACTGCAGCAGCACAACAGAGATATAATCCCCCGCCATCAATCTAGGGAATTAAAGGGGCGGGGCTTAAGTGGCAACAAATGGGGCGGCCGGGGTAACTCGGGGCAACTCGGGGCCCGCAGGAGTAACTGGGTAACAAAAGGCGACGGAAAGGGACTCGGGCAATTTCATCAATTCGGTAGTGGCTACCGTGATACCCCTCAGGGGTAACTTTGAGGGTAGCCGATCGGGGGCACTCTGGCCACCACAGCATGCCTCGCATAATCAACGCGAATGACGGATACCCGCCTGAATAGGGCCTCGCCTAGTCATCCTGCCTTTAATCTGCGCGCTTCCTGGGGCCAAACTTCCATGGATCCGCCCCGCCCCGCCACGCCCCGCCCCGCCCCACCGCGCCCCGCCCCGCCCCGCCCCCACGGGCGCACATTAATGTTCATCTCGTGCCAGCGAACGCCACAGTTGATGCATTTAGTGACGGACCGGCCGCCCAGCCAACCCCATCCCCTGTCAAATCGGCGTAGAAGCACGGACACTTACCACACCCTTCCCCATCCACACCTCCAACCAACCTCCTCCCATCACCCTGCTACCCACAATGCCTCACGACGCCTACAAATTTTCACTCTAAACGATTCCAGTTCCATCGCGCGATTATCCGCCCCCTTCCCGTTTTTTCCTCCTTTTTCGTTTTCTTTTTCAATGCCGCGCCTGGCTCGGCAGCACGCCCTTCGGGCTTCGGCCTGAGGGACGACGCGGCAAGAAATGATTTCTCCGAGATCGGCAAACGCGCGAAAGCATTTTGTTCCCCCGGAGGGACGAACAGCCGCGCGGCGCGCGTCGCCGAGCCGCAAGGAGTCATTTCGAAACACAACGCGACGCCGTGACGAGCCGAGCAGCGGAGCTCATCTGGACCGCCGGGCCGAGCGGAGCCGAGTCCAGGCCGAGTCGGGAGGAGCCGAGCCGAGCCGAGGCGAGGTGAGCCCTGCGCCCTGCGGCGCCCGGCAGCCGCGATGCCTTTGTGCTCCCGCGGGACACAAAGACACGCACCATCATCTACGCCACACGCGACAACCACCGCCATTGTGCACCGATGAATCGCACGGCAAAAATAAAAAAAAAACACTCTAACACAGTGGGTTTGCCAGAAGACCGGGTGGAGGCGGTCAAAATCCCGCACGCGTTTTGAGCTCCAGAGTCGCTAAACAGGACTCGAAGCGACTCTGGAGCTCAAGACGCGTCCAGAATTTCGACCGTCTCCACCGGCCTTCTGGCCCAGGCTCGTCCTTGCATTGAGTCGTTTCCGTGATAAAGTTTCAGCAGAGTCTCCTGAACCGGCAGGCAACAGGAGAAGATAGCGAGTCCCCTCGCAAATTGCATTTGGCTGATTATTTTAAACGGCACAAAGTAAGTCCCTGATGAGGTGACGTCAAACAAGGGAGTCGTAATCCCCGGGGAGGGGGAAGGGACTGCTAGCGCCGAGAAATCAATTGGCGCGCCAAATAATAAACACTTTCGAGGAATAATTAATCGGGTCGCGCTCCTTTAGCATTGCTCGCCAGTCGAGATTATTCGTAGGCGCCAAAGTTATTGCGCGCTGGGCGCCCCACAGTGGGCCAGAAGACCGGTGAAGGCGGACCCCGTGAGGCGGACAAAACTCTAGACGCGTTTTGAGATCCATAGTCGCTGAAAGGGATTCGAACCGAGCGTGTGACCCCACCAATGGATTGCTCTCCGAACGAGGAATCCATTGGTGGGTTCGAGCCCCTTTTAGCGACTCTGGAGCTCAAAACCCGTCTAGAGTTTTGGCCGCCCCCGCCGATTTTCTGGCCCACTGTGGGGCGCCCCGGGTGGCCTAGACGGCCTGGACCAACTTGAACCAACTCTGAGATGCAGTTCGGCGAGAAGCGCCGAGGCGGAGACGGCTGGTCATCGAACCCGTTCTGTTTACCAATAACGGGGAACTCAATCAAAGATGAGCCGAGGGGCAGAGAGATTTCCAGCCAAGTAGCCGAGCGGTCGCAAAGAGGGAGGCGGAGGGGGCCGAGGTTTTGTACTGCTTCGCTGAGGAATGCCCGGTCCAACTGGAGCTGCGGTGGGTACCATGCATGCGTCCATCCCAGTGTAGTAGCGTCGTGCCCCCCCCCCTCTTCCCTCTCGCTCCGGTGGAAGGGGTAACCACATGGCGGCTGAGGTGAGCGGGGCTCGGTGAATCACGGCGGACGATCGCTGGTACACCACAAGCAGTAAAACGGAAAGAGCGAAAAGAGCGAAACGGGACTGGTTTTCGAGTCTCTCGCGTCGCCGAGTGGCTTGGACGTCCTGCCAGCAGCGCGAACGCGGCTTCATTGTTGCTTGTGATCCACACCCAGAAGAAAAGTTTCTTGAACCGAAAGAGCACACACTTGAAATGTTCCAATTGGAACATTTCAACTTAAGTGGATTCACTTGTTTCAGGTTCGCGGGGCCAACTTTTTCGGGTGGATATCCAGCAAGCAGGACTTTATGACTGCAGAAGGAGTGGTCTCTGCATGAAGCAAGATTATTTCATCGTGCCAGGAGAAGCGGCACCTGCTGGACTCACACTCCGCCGTGACGCACAGTGTACCACACTGCGCCTGCCTTGCCGCTCGGTGTCCCCCCCCCCCTCTCGCTCGGTATTCTCAGGAAGACAGCAGCGGAGCACTCTTCCTTTTTGAATCTGACGCTGGACGGCGAGGACGCGGCGGGACGCGGCGGGCCGCGTCCGGCGGAGCGGCGGAGCGGCGGAGCAGGCCCTTGTTAGAGCGGCCGGCCTGCACGGGGCCTTGCCTCGGCACTGCCGGGGCACTGCCAGGCCAGGGCACTGTAACTCGATAAGCCCGTCCGGACGGGTACCTGGATTTCGACCACGAGAAAGACACTGCAACCCGGCTGCAACCTTACAAGGCAGGCAGGCCGGCGATACGATTCATAAACGGATTTATTATCGAGCATGCCGCGAGTCCACTGCGAAAACACGAGTTTCCCTTGAAAGGCCCGAAATATTTTGACAGGTATCTTAGAGACACTGCGACGCAAACGCACAGTGAACCAGAAGACCGGTGGAAGGCGGTCGAAATCCCGGACGCGTTTTGAGCTCCAGAGTCGCTAAATGGGACTCGAAACGAACGTGTGGCCCCCACCAATGGATTTGCTCTCCGACGGTTCGAGTCCCGTTTAGCGTCTCTGGAGCTCAAAACGCGTCCGGGATTTCGGCCGCCTCCACCGGTCTTCTGGCCCACTGTGGGCCGTGTAAACATAACCCAATAACGAGGAGCGTGGCGCGTGGGACGGCTGACAGTTTAATTTCTGTGATGCGAGGCTGCGGGCACTGCCTAGGGCCTAGGACTGCCACACTGGGCCCTACACTGTGTGACCGGGACGCGGAGAAGGCGGCTGGATTAGGAGGTGATCGGAGTGATTGAGGGGGAGGTGGTGATAACAAGGCCACTGTAATGGAGTTTCCAGGCAGGGCAAATCTATTAGAGCGCGGCCTATCTATTAGAGCCTGGGTCGTTATAACCAGGGCGGTGCCCTACATTGTCATTCACGGCTCGTCCTCGTGCACGAATTACGTCACAAAGTTGTTTTCAGGCCTGATTTATCAGTTTAAAATAAATTGTAAACGTGGGAGCTAGGGTGGGATTCCTTTCATAATCCTCGCAGTGCAGGCATTGTACACTGAGAGCGTCCTATCGCCCAGTGCAGTGCTGCCACCACCGCAAACGACAAAGGTCGGGCCCAGGACGGCCAACATTGTACGTGCGGTACATGGCCACACAACTCGTCGGGAACTAGGGGTCTAAATCCAGGTTGGCCACACTGCATTCCCCGCGAACAAAGGGCCCAAAAATGGACAGAAATGGACAACATTCTTCCGCTTCCTTCGCCGGGTGAGCGTCTCTCCTCTCCTCTCGCGAGCGTCCGTTTCACAATCGTATAGCTTTGCTCTGCGCGTCCCGTCGCTGTTTTTTTCCGTTTTGCTTTCGTTGTTCTTCCGTCGGCTGTCGCGCGGCGCAAGGACGCTCCAGCAGCACTCCAGCAGGCTGAGGCCGGCCTGGAACGCCTGCACTGTCAAAAGCGGTGGCTTCAAGACGGACACATCTCGAACAAGTAAGCTTGCAGTTTCAACCGCACACAAGGCCCGTCCACGCAGTGGCCCTTCACTACAGCAAAATTTAAGCGTTTTCCCGCAGTGTAGTGGCACGCCCTCGCGCGCAGGGCTCGCGCAGACTTCCAGATTATGTACTCAGGTTTCGATGACCGCCGGAGCCCTTTAAGCCTTAGGTCCGCGCGCGCGCGCGTGTGTGTATGTGTGTGAGAGAGAGAGAGAGAGAGAGAGAGAGAGAGAGAGAGAGAGAGAGAGAGAGAGAGAGAGAGAGAGAGAGAGAGAGAGAGAGAGAGAGCCGCCCTCCTAGACTCTTAGTCTGCTCTTGGCCGGGGGCATTCAATCTGTTTCGCTAATTTGCTGTTTGCGAGTCTCGCCCCGAGGGGACTCCAGAAGGGGCTGCTACCCTCCGCTTGTGTAAGTGTGTGTGTGTGTGTGTGTGTGTGTGCTGAGAGAGAGACCAGACGAAAACCCCCTTGAAAGGCCAGAGCAGGAGCAAGCATTGGCCTGACTGGTCAGTTAAAACTTGCGGTAGCAGAGAGAAATTCTTTCTCTCTCCCAGTATAATGTCGCAGACAGAGGCAGCAGTCGCAAGGGCGGAACGCGTAGAGAAGCTTTGAATTATATAAACAGCTTTATTTTTAATTGTGCCTTAAAACCGGGACCGTGCCAGCTCCCCCCGAACTCACGCAATACTGAGTATCTCCGAGTATCCCAGCAGGATGAGCTCCTTGGGTCTCTCTCTCTCTCTCTCTCTCTCTCTCTCTCTCTCTCTCTCTCTCTCTCTCTCTCTCTCTCTCTCTCTCTCTCTCTCTCTCTGGGCAAGTAAGAGGATCTCACGGCAATGAAAGCATCATAACCAAACAATAACAGCAACTAAAACAGTGGCCGCGGCTTCGCCATTGTACCGGACGCATAGATGCGCGAAGTTCATGTTCATAGTCGGCCGAGCGCGCTGATTAGCCTCGCGCAAGGTTTGTCAATTCTATAGCGCGCGCGCCTCCTAAGCTTGGCCACTGCCTCAAGGTGTGCGATTGTTTTCGCAGTGCATGAGCACGTCCGCGGGGCTCAGCTCAATCCGAACGCGCTACGCACGGTGTCGCATGGCGTGACACGCTATTGAGCGCTCACGGCAGCCTCAGCGTGAAGGCTGTACAGTCCGTGCCAGGAGCGCTGATCGAAACGCGGCCGTCTAGGCGTATCGGGGTCGTCGCTCTGTCTCTCTCGCACCCTACGGCACGCCCTACGAGTGCGAGAGAGACGGAGCGACGTGTGCTGCAGCCCCTGGTGTGCCGCCGCCACTGTCACGCTCGTCGACGCGTTCATTCGCTAAGTCATTCAGGGAGAGAGAGAGAGGGGAATGGAGAGAGACGCGACTCTGGGAAGAGTTAGACAGAGTCAGCAGCAGCGGCGCACAGTGGGCCAGAAGACCGGCGGAGGCGGTCGAAATCCCTGACGCGCTCTGAGCTCGTCGCTAAATAGGACGCGAACCGAACGTGTGACCCCACCAATGGATTGCTCTTCGAACGAGGAATCCATTGGCGGGGTCACACGTTCGGTTTGAGACCCGTTTAGCGACTCTGCAGCTCAAAACGCGTCTTGAGTTTTGACCACCTCCACCGGTCTTCTGGCCCATTGTGCGGTGGGCGGTCCACTGTCACACGTCCGCGGAGTGCGGCACGACACTGCAAGTGGTTTCGAGGCAATCTCTCTGGAGTGATGAGCCACGCAATTGGCGGTGGCAGGACGCGCCAACTTCCAGTGTAGTCGAGTTTCCAGTGCGTCCCTCCCCCTCCTTCCCCGCAGGAGGAATCTTTCGCCCGGCGCACATTCACGCGAGTAACTTTCCGAATTGCAGCAAATATCGCGTCGGCAGCACACTGCACGCTGGGGGAGCGGAAGGCTGACTCTGTCTCTCTCGCACTAAGGGCGTGCCGCGGGCCGTAGGGGTGCGAGAGAGACGGAGCGAAGGCCGCCCGCACCATCCTCCCCCGGTGCACGCCGCCGTCCGAGGGAGGGGAGGGGCGCACACGTTTCTATCTTAGATAAATGTCTAGGCTAGCTCTATCTAAGGTAAAGGTCCAGGAGGTCGGGACTCTGCCTCTAAATGATGCCTACGCTGTTAAAACTCCGTCCGCGCCGAAAATGAAAAACAAGTGGATGCCAGAGAGACGTGATGACGGCGCACTGCGAGAGAGAGAGAGAGAGAGAGAGAGAGAGAGAGAGAGAGAGAGAGAGAGAGAGAGAGGAGAGAGAGAGAGAGGAGAGAGAGAGAGAGAGAGAGAGAGAGAGGGAGAGAGAGGGAGAGAGAGAGAGAGAGAGACCGGAAGACGCCCGGAATACGAATCGAGGGCTGCAAGGGGTGAGGCCACAACACAGCCACAGCAAGGCGGTGAGGCGGCGTGGCCAAAGCGGCAAGCCAGCCAGCCAGCCAGCCAGCCAGCCAGCCAGCCATTGCGGAATGACATGAGGTCCGACAGCCCCAGGCCACGGCCAGGGCGGCCAGGGCGCTGCCGTGTGACGCTCAGACAAGCCGCCCCGACACATCCTTAGGACACCCCGCCCCGCCGACACGACCCTCCGACCGGAACGAGGGTGCATTCGGTGCACTAAGTCGGCCAGGGAGTGCTGCAATTTCCATTTCCGGTTTCAAGCGTCAGCATTTCGACACCAGTTTCAAGTTTTGCGGATCCATGCCGCACGTAGGTGCACCAGCAAATTTGTACTCAACCCTATTTGTTTCATTTTTATACCATGATAACCTTTCGCAAGGGAATTCCGTCAGGCTGCTCAGCGAAGCGAGTCCGCAATAACCACACACACCACACACTCACACACACACACACACACACACACACACACACACACACACGGGAATAAAATGAAGCGCACGGTATGAAAAATAAATAGTAAAGAGCTCGGCAGGCAGAGGCGAGTGCACAGGAGTGGAACGGGGTGCGCGCGGCGCCAGACGAGGATAGAGGGACAAAATAAAAGGTGGGGACAAATCAAAGAGCCTTATTAGATGAACAGACAGAGAGGGGGGGGGGAAGGGACGAATAAAGAGACAAAAAGGAGGGGGAGTGGGACAGCGAGGTGCACCTTCCAATTTTATTCCAGCCATTTCGGTTCGGACGACGCGGCGACCCCCGGGCGCAGACAGACTATATTCCCGTCGTGTTTTCCCCTAGCCACCCCTATGAACGCCATGGGGCGATAAATCACACACACACACACACACACACACACACACACACGCGCGCGCGCGCGCAGGACATGCACGCACATGCACCGGACAAGGGATGATCGGGGCGGGGCGCCTACAACCTAACACACGTTGCTGCACCACTGTGTTGTAATTGATGGTGGCGAAATCGAATTTCCCTTGGCCACGTGTGCGGTGCTGATGTTGTTGTTGTTGGGCGAGCTTTAAAATGCGGACCACGTGTTGATCGGCCTTTGTTGTCTATTATTCAGTGGATTCGCGTGGGGGTTAAAGTAAGCCGTTTGACGAGAACTTAGATTATGCAGATTTGGGAGGGGGAATCTAGATTTGGGGAGGGTCCAGGACTCTTTTCGGGAAAGGCCCCACACACGACCATGGCGACTTGACCGACGGCTCAGACTCGAGCCAGACTGAATTATTTGGCCAGTAGGCAGTCTGTCTCGGAGGACAAAGCCCCTGTCAAACATTTTTCCTGGACGGATGCCAAGACCAATACCACAGCCGCGACACTGCACTGCTAATTCCGAAGAGTCGAAGTGAAGCTGCCGTCTTTTTCCGGTGTAGTCAACGCTACGCACGAGTTCCTACCCCTTATTTTTTTGCAGTGCACATCAACCCCGCCACAAATTCGACTACACCGCAATGCACTTGGCTTTTATCTGGCTGTAGGGCCCGGGGCCAGGCAGTGCCGCGACAAAACGGTCAACCCGCCACGCCCCGCCAGCGGCGCCAGCCCTGCACGAGTTATGTTTTCTTTTTTTTTTTCCTCTCTCACTCGCCTTGATCCGCGCGCACGCCCATCATAACCCCCACGGGGTGGAACGGTAAGCCGAGAGGGTGCGAAGCCGCCTCCACACCCCATATCGCCCCGCCCCCGCCCCGCCCCGCCCCGCCGCGCCCCGCCCCCCCGCCCCGCCGCGCCCCGCCGCGCCCCGATATGCAGTCGAGACGCTGCTAAATTACGCCGCTCCGTCTTGCCTTTTCGATACTCCTCGCACGTGCCGTTATAACACAGGAAGTGCGCCACTTGGCGAGCAGCGCGGAGCAGCGCGACCCTCCCCTCGCTCTGTCTCTCTCGCACCCCAATCACGCCCCGGCCCGGCCTCGGCCAGCCCAAGGCCCAGCGGAGGCCGGCAACTTTTTGCAAACGGCCCGATAACGATGACCTCTTGCGTTCCACCTCACACCTCGAGCATTCCCCCTGCCGCCCCGGCCGGGAGTCGAACCTCCGACCCGCCGCGCCAGCGCGTTTTGCAATTTACACTGCCGAGTCTGTAGGCCGGTTCGCGGAGCGAGGGGGCGCTTGCCGGCTGGAGGGCGAGGGGCTGCCATCGCCGCGAGGGTTGGCAAAAACAGGAAAGTCGTTCAGGTTTCGAGAAGGCAACACGTGCTGGAGGTGAACGAGTCAACGAGTTTGCAGTGTGGTTCCAACTTTTGGACAGAAGTCACCCGAGACGCGCACTCGAGAATCGACATAATTTTCCACTCGCGTTTTTCTGCCAGCTTACGAGGAAATATCGAGCAGAGAGAAGATGGAAGGCCCAGCCCAGGGCGGGCGGCTCCAGACGAAAAGGACCAGCGAGCCAGACAGCCCAGCCACTCCGACAGGACCGCCGCATCTCCGTCAAACCCGACGGCAGTTGCGTCGGCCGGTCGGCCCGCCGGAGCGCGATTCACTTTGATGGAACTTTTAATTCTGTTTGCACACGGCAGTGGCGGTAGCGGTGACGGCCGAAATCGAATGCAAACTCTTGCACCGCCTTGTCTTGCCACCGCGACGCTTCCGTGATGCTTCCGCGACGCAGAACAAACACGGGCAAGGCGTGCAGGATCCATCTCTGCGTTCATATAGACATTCTTGTCAACACGGGCCGAAAAAAAAAAAATTGGGGATGTGGAAAAAAACAGCACACCGACTCAATCAAACAAACACCCTCAATCTGACATGAGGTACAACTAAAAACGTCTAACTTGCACAGCTCGTGTTGTTGAGTGCATGATTTTGGCTGTGTTCGTCGAATCAAAATAAGGTGGCTCCACCTCAGGCGACGCGAAACAGCGAACGCGTTCCAAACTAGAGTGTGGCGTCGCCACTCGTCAGTCACGTGTCACAGGGCCGTCACTCCGTCACGTGTGACGTGTCACTGACGTGTCACTGACGTGTCACGGACGTGTGACAGGCGCGTCACGGCAGCCCGCCAGGGAAATGGATTCTGCACTTCCGTCGGCTACTCCACGCTCGCTGGGGAGGGTTTCACATACCGTGCTGGCGACGACAGCGTCGAAGAGGAATTGACTCACCTGCAAGGAAAACACATACCAATGAGAAACGGGCAATTTCAGAAAACCAAACACAGTTCACGTCGCAGAACCCTTGAAATTTTTTTTTTGCAAGCAGTGATGCTGCTGCAACTTCTTTTGCTGATTTCAGTTACTCTAAAAGTTTCCAGATGATCGTTCCTCCAGGACTCGCTCCAACAACAGCGCCCTCTTCCCCTGCCAGTTCGAATTAACTAATTCCGGAGGGACGGTGCAGTGGCCGTGCAGTTACTGCACGCCACTGTAAGCCCAACGACCCAATTTGCGAGATATCAGCCTTAATGGGAGACGTTTCGACGCCAGGGCTGCCCAGGGGCTGCCCAGGGCCAGGAGGTTATTAATTAAAAGAGAGGGCGTCCCAGGCAGTACCTGCACTGTTCATCACGGACTGGAACGACTGCGGTGACGGCACCCCGGGCGGACACACCCATGGCATGAGCTCTATCCCTTTCTTTCTTTCCAGAACACTCTGCTATAATAACTCGATAAAAATATCAAATATCCAAACCTTTTGTGGATGTGTTTGGAGGTTTGTAGCGGTCGGCATGTGTTTGACTGCGGTGTGCGGTTTGTGGGCCCATCGTCGAAACCCCGTCCCAACTCACCTCTGCCCCGGTCCGGCCGTTCGGCCGTCCCGTCCGCGGCCAAAGTTATGCGCCGCTCGGCTTGTCGGATGCACAAGCAAATCGCACGCTCGCAAAAGATAAATCGCGTCGTTATAACTTGAGTCATAAAGCAGGCTGTAAGAAGGCGGGCAATTTTATCTGGAGCACGGCGCTCGAGTGTCTGGCGGTCCATTGTCGTCGGCAACGCCAAGTACGTCGCGGGCTACGACGGCGGTACAGGGAAGCTGGCGGTGTCAAAAGTCACCGACACAGTGGATTTGCCAGAAGACCGGGGGAGGCGGCCAAAGCTCGAGACGCGTTTTGAGCTCCAGACTCGCTCCAGCGACTCGCTAAACAGTACTGAAATCGAACGTGTGACCCCACCAATGGATTCCTAGTTCGGAAAGCAATCCATTGGTGCGGTCACACGTTCGTTTCGAGTCGCATTCAGCGACTCTGGAGCTCAAAACGCGTCCGGGATTTCGACCGCCTCCGCCGGTCTGTTGCGGCTTGGGCTTGGGACCCGTGCCGCTGAAACTAGCCTAGCGGTCGCTGCATTGTTGTGATTGCTGGTGGCAGTGTGCGCCCCACAAGGTGGCCGTGGACGTGGCCGCGCTGGGGGTTGTGCCAGCTGCGGCAGCTGCCTGTTATGAATGCCAAAGCAGACGCCGCCACGCCCAGTCCAGGCGAGAGGGACCTTTACTGGGGACTTGCCTTTCGGGGCCCCACTGGCCCCGCCGCTCGACTGCGTGTGAAACCACCAGTCTGGCCGAATATCCACAGAGCTAAAGGCGCGTACTGCCAGCGCGTTCAAAATTAGGTCACGTGACTTGACCTGACAGAACGACAACTTCTTGTGCGCTCCTGTGCACTCCGCGGCAGGAACGAACCGATTCCTCCCGTTCTCTTCATTTCCGGAAAGCGACGCGCTCGCCGACCGGAAGACCTCGCGCCGCGCGAGCAGTGACACTACTCCTTTTCCGTCGCACTCACGGTCAGATCTGGGTTGCCCCCCGCCCCTCTCCGTCCTCGTCTCTCCGCCTCTCTCCTTCGCTCTGCTTCCGGAAATCCTTGGGTGGCGAGAATATTGGCGCTGCGTGATCCGACTGTTCATGGCGCCCTTATGACCGCCTCGACTCATCTCATCCAAGCGCGGTCAGATTCATGGCGGCCGAGTCTCCAGACGCTTCATCCTTCTCCGGGAGGGGAGGGGAGGGGAGGAGGTGGGAGAGGGGGGCGGGAAACCGCTCACAAAGCGACCGCGAGCGGAAAAAGTGGGGGGGGGGAACCGTGGAATAATTTTCCGTCTAAATAACCACGGGGGCGCCGGGACGCAAAAGGGGGCGGGAAAGGGCGGCTAGGCGCGGTTTCCGAGAGAGAGAGAGAGAGAGAGAGAGAGAGAGAGAGAGAGAGAGAGAGAGAGAGAGAGAGAGAGAGAGAGAGAGAGAGGGGGGGGGCCTCTAGGCTCATTTTGGGGCCAAGAATGCTGCGGGCTTTCGGGCCACCCATAACGCTCGCGGCCGAGGCGGTGCACCTGGACATGGCGCTAAGCCCTCCCTCCGCTTTGAAAACCTCCTCGCCGCCGCCGGGGGAAGAGTAAGAAGGGCGACGGCAAAACGGAATCGACTTTTTGAAGCCGGGGGAATAACGAAGCCAAACAAACAAATAAGGGAAAAGGGCTAGCGGCGGCTCAAATGTGGGTAGACGTTTGTTATAGACCTCTCGCGGCTCAAACGCAGTGCCCCGCCGAGCGCGGCAAGGTGCAAGAAGAAGAAGAAGAGGAAGAAGAAGAAGAAGAAGAAGAGAAGAAGGGAAGAGACAGCGCAATAAAAAGGCTTCGAGGAGATCGTGTTTCGGCAAGCGACACGCAATACGTTCAAGGTGTGGGTGGTGGGCTTGTTGTTGTGGTTCGCCAATCGGGGGCGCGGGCCACGCCACTGTCTGCGTGAGCCGCTTCCGAACAAGAAGGGAAAGGGGACTCTCGATCTCCCGATCCGGTCACAGTGTCACAGTCAGTCCCGCCCCGCTGTAAAATCTCCTGCATTTGCCGCTGGGAGGAAAGCCGTGAAGTGGCGTGCGCCACGAAGGGCGGGCGCACTGCAAAAACGGTTCCTGGTTTTCCCAGGTAGCCTGCAGTGAAGACAAAGACTATTTCCAGGCAGTTCCTGGGAAAACCAGGAACCTTTTTTTTTGCAGTGGGTCAGCCTAGCCGGGCCGCCTCTGCCCGTCAACCTGGCTGAGATGTCGGCTAACAGCTGAGCCTTCTTTGCCTGAGCCGCGGCCGCCCAAACCCCTCTGAGTGGCCCAGTCAATATCCTAGTGACGGCATGCCCGGCGTCCAACGCGCTAGAGACGAGCTAGAGCCACTAGAGACGCGCTAGGGACGCACGGTGGAAAATTCGGTTAAGGCGCCGTCGCAGCGCGCTCGCGCCTTTGGCCCAGAATAGATCTCAGATTACGTGTGACAGCAAAGGGCTTTACGACTCACTCCTAGGTGTGTGTGTGTGTGTGTGTGTGTGTGTGTGTGTGTGTGTGTGTGTGCGCGCGCGTCTGTCTGTATTCTTGCGTGTGTGTGAGTGTGTGCGCTGCGCGCATGTACTACTCCTGTCTAGTGTGTGCTTGGCGCGCTGTGGACAGATGAACCCCTACTTCCAGTAGAGTACATATCAGCACCCGGGACAACACTTTCGCACACACTCGTTACTTGGCACGGAATGTACTCCCCACACCCCAAAAAACACACCCACACACACACCCCCACAAAACACCACACCCCACACACACACCCCAGAGCCACGGGCGCAAAAAAAACAGGGCATTTCGCACACACGTAACAAGTATGCCTGGGGCGTGACGGCCAGAGGCAAAAGTTGAGTTGGGGCCCACCCCTTTACCGCGAGTTTTCGGGCGCCCGGGCGGAAGGATCTGTAGTTAGACTGCAGTTTAAACTGTAGGACAAATCTGTAGTCCGGAAACTGCAGTCAAAAGTGACTGGTAACTGCAGATTAACTTTTTACGTATTTACAGATTAAATTGTAGTTTTGGAGAATAGTTTTAACTATAGAAATTGCAACGCAAAACTGCAGTTTCAACCGTTTACTTACACTTCAGTTGTATCTGTAAGATTGAAATGCACTAAATTACCACTTAAGCTGCAGTTTGCACTGTTCCGTACATTGCAGTCGCACGTGCACTGTTGAAGTAACGCCGAACTGCAGTTTCGGTTGTGTTCGTGTTCGTCGCGTTCGTGGGCACCCGCACAGATGAGTGCTTGTGCGTTCCGGTTCAGTGCGACCGGTAGCGCCTGCCAGGTAGGCCACCATTCTGTCCCGCCTCACACTGGTGTGGAGACGGTGGCCTATCCACTCCAAGCCAGGCGCCGTGGCCCAGGCCACAGCGACAGCGCTCTCTGGACGAGGCTGGCCGAGACTCCTGCTGGCCTCACGTGACTTCGCCGGTGTCAGCTTAGTCGAGTCCAGTGCAGCCCAGAGAGGACGACGGCTCCGGTCCACCCCTGCCGCACCACGCAGCTCGCTCAACAACATCTTAGCGATGCGAGGGACCTCAGCTTGGCACCATGTTGCCAAGGCGTGGGCGCAAACGGGGGCCCTACAGCTCTTGGGAGTTTGAGGAAGCGCGCGCACCAAAATCAACATTACATGCTGCCATCAATCCACCGCAACCTAAAAAGTGAGTACTCTCTGGGAAACGGGCGTCGGTTGCCGTCAGAGGTTATGATTTGTAACTGAAGCTGAAGCCTATTGAACCGAAATCTTAGAGCTGTCACTCGTTACAGTTGTGTCTCGAGGAGTGGTGAATTCCTTCTCCATAATCTAATGGTTGGGTTTGTTTACAGGCAAAGGAAATATGGGCCGAAAGTTAGGTTTGCAGGTGTTTCTGCTAACCCTGCAGCGCTCCAACATCTTTCCCCTGATTCAGAAGAGCCTCCCATTGAATTGCCATTGTGAGTACTCTCTGGGAAACTGGCGTCTGTTGCCGTCAAAGGTTATGATTTGTAACTGAACCTGAAGCCTATTGAACTGAAATCATAGAGCTGTCACTCGTTACAGTTGTGTCTCGAGGAGTGGTGAATTCCTTCTCCAAAATCTAATGGTTGGGTTTGTTTACAGGCTCCTACATCCCTCCCCTGATTCAGAAGAGCCTCCTACTGAATTGCCATTGGACCAGGCTCCCTCTGGTTTTGACTTGCCGTTGGACCAGCCTCTCATTGATGTTGATGTTCCGTTAGACCAGCATCCCATTGATTCACTGTTGGAGCAGCCCGGCATTGATCTTGATTTACCATTAGACCAGCCTCCCTTTGATTTAACGTTGGACCAGCATCAAGACCTTCAGTGGGAATTCATTCAAAATGAAGAAGCCGGTAATACTGATGAAACTTTCAACAGTTCAGTTGGAGAAGAGGAAGAAAATAGTTTTGACGAGCAGCTGGACAGTGTGCTTTCACCCGTTCCTTTATCTGACGACCAACCTCCGCAAGATCCAAGTGACAGTGAAGATGAGGAAAGTGAGATGGCTGTAGCTCCTGAGTTTACTTTAAGTGCTCCTGATAAGATTAAGGTTTTGCTTTTGCTAGCTACCAAGTTAAAACATAAGTTAACGTATGCAGCAGCAGAGTGCATCATGAGGCTGGCCGGTGTCTGGTCTAAAGACTTTTCATTTTCTGCATCCAAACATATATTGAAAGCTGCCATAAATATGTATTCAACATCTGTACGTGTTCATCATGTGTGTCCTGACTGTAAGATGTATGTTGGGGAAGCTATTGAAGACCTTCTTGAATGCAGAAATTGCTCGACTGAGATCAATGCCAAGGTAAACAAGAAGAATGGCAATGTATTTCTATACATATCTATAGCTGATCAAATCAAGTTTCTGCTGACCAATGGACTCTTTGACAAACTTATCAAGCCAGAGCATCGCCAGAAAATAAAGCAAGGAAATTATGAAGATATCTTTGATGGAAAAATATATAAGCTAAGAGTTGGTCCCAACAGTGTATCTCTTAATTTTTTTGTTGATGGTTTTCAGGTACATTTTATTGTCTTTTTCTTTCTTTATATTGTTAGTTTCCTCACTCAGTGCTTAATTGAACTTTTTCTGTTGTCTGCAGGTAAAATGCACAAGCAAAAGCTCTGCTGTGCCAGTCTTGTTGAATGTGAATGAATTACCTCTGCATCTCCGAAGGAAGCATGTCATGATGGCAAGTGTGTGGCTGGGGAAGAAAAAACCTAACATCAACGAATATCTGAAACCTTTTGTAAAAGAATGCATCGAGCTTCAGCAAACCGGAATTTCTTTCAAGATCAATGGGCAGGATAAGCACCTTAATGTGGTTCCACTAATGTGTATTAGTGACTCTGTGGCTCGACCAACTCTCAGAAATTCAACCCAGTTTAATGGTCAGTAACTATTTTCATCCGATGTTTTGAATGCTACTTTGTCTCTAAATGTGCGTAAGTGCTCATACCTCACTTCACTTTCAGGTGATTACGGCTGTGGTCTCTGTTACCATCCAGCTTTCGAAATGAGACGAGGGAGAGGACACTGCAAATCTTATTCCATCTTAGAAAGAGAATTTCCCCCTCGTACCCATGAGGAGACCATGGAGAAAGCCAGGATTGCGGATACATCAGGAAAGCGCCAGCAGGGCATTAAAGGAACCTCAATATTGTCAGAGATTCCTGGGTTTGATATAATTAATTGTGTTGATCTTGATTTGTTTCATGCTCTTGTCAATTGTGCAAAAAGATTTGCTAATCTTTGGTTCAGTAAGAAGTATTCAGGGAAACACTTTAATGTGCATGCAAGATTTGCTGAGATAGATGAACGTCTCCTTTCGATTACTCCTACTGATAATGTTTCTAGAGGCCCCAGATCTCTAAGTGAACGTGCTGATTATAGAGGTCATGAGTGGTTTTCATGGGTGGTATTTTATAGTATTCCAGTTCTTAAAAATATTGTTTCCAATCGTGTACTCAACCACTGGTCTCTATTAGTGCTTGGTATTGTCCTTTTAATGCAGAATTCTGTGTCTAAAGTTGATAAGGTGCATGCTGAAAGGTTTCTGCGACGGTTCAATGCTGAAATTGACAGTTTGTATGGTGCTGAGCATGTCACATTTAGCACCCATTTACTGACTCATTTGGCAAGAAGTGTGTATAACTTTGGCCAGCCCTGGACCCACTCAGCATTTCTCTTTGAAAACTTTATAGGTTTATTGAAGGCTGCTATCCATGGCAGCAATGGAATTGCCCATCAAATTGCTAAGTTCATCCAACTCAAAATTGCTTTGAAAACTATGGAAATTGATTTGGACTGGGCAATGTGTGATGCTGAGAGAGATTTCTTGAAGTCTCTTACGTGCTCGAGTAAAGTTCTAGCAGAACCTCGTATGTCTGTTGGGGACGTCAGTTTTCTTGGTGAGCCTAAGACTGTTGTGTTATCACATAACTTACAAGAAATCATTTTACAGGAAGGATTTCAACCTGCTTTTGGAACAGATGTTGTAATGTTTGATAGATGTAGCTTCAACAATGAAATATTTCAGTCTGTGAATTATTCTAAAGTTGAAAAACAAAATAATAGTGTTGTTCTTCTTTTAAGTGGAGAAGTGTTTGAAATTCATTCTTTTTTAGTAATTGATGGTGTGGCTCTAGCATTGGGCCATTATTTAGTGAGAAACAGAACTCAATTATGCAATACTGTTCTTCCACACATTGAGATATTTAATGACAAATTTGATGAAACTTTAAGATGTGTGCCTGTTTTAAATTTTGACATGAAGCTCCTCTCATTCTGCCTCTCCATTTCTCCAGAGCAATCTCTAAGGTTTGGTTGTATCAATGTGTTAGAAAAGGAAATGCTTCATTAGTTTTGATTTATTGTTTATGACAACGCATTTGGATTGAATTTGGCTGATGGTTTCCTTATTTACGCATGGCTTTTTGAATGGATCTTCATTCATTTTTTACCTTTGTGAAATGTTGAAATTATTGCTTGTTTGCCTTTTTAAATCCTGTTCTTGCGATACATCACCACCTTATTGACTTATGGAATTGTAAATATGTATTCATTACTTTTGCTCCATAAATAAAGTCCTGAAAGCAACTGCATTTTACCTTTAATTTTCTTTTTTCCTTATTTCCAATTATAGGCAAACTGTGGTAAAATTCAGCATCTTGCTGCATTTGCAAAGAATGGTAATCAAAATGAAATCATTTATTCAGTACGATAGGGAGTATTTTGAAAAATCTCACTTCATCAGAGATTTTTATATGGTCGCTTCATTCTCCCATCCTACCAATTTTCAGAGCACAAAATGCATGCTGACCCAAGGCCTTGAGAGGGAGGGGAAAGGGGAAAGTACCTGATTTCCCTTCCCCCACTTTCACTCCCCTTCCTTCCCCCTCTCCTCTCCACTCCACCTCTCTTTGTGATCCAGTGAGGGTCACTCTCTTGCTTCAAAAAATAGTCTCCCATTAGCAGTTGTAAAGTGAGGAGCAGTGCTACTATGGCTTCAGACAGCTCTTTGAATTCCTCCAATGATTCCACATGTGAAGGTCATCATGAGACCTGGGAGGATGTTACTGAAACTCAAGCAAAGAAGGTAGGCTTTGACATTGTATCTTGTCTTTGGTGACTCAATGTTTTGTTGTGACAAAAATACCTTACTGATGGTCATATCTGCTCTCTTGTCTAAAGATTCTTAAATTGGAAAAAGACTTAGAGGAGCTCAAATTGCAAAATGACCATTTAGAATGGCATTGCTGTGTGTATCAAGATACATTGGAAAAATTGGATGGTATGGAGGAACTCGAAAGAACGAAAGATGAGTATGAAAGTAGAGAAGGGCCAGTATGCACCCACTGTCGGACAGAGAAGCTCCTCAAGAAGATACACACTTTGGAAGGAAAGGCAAAGCAGTCCACTGCTGTGGAAATTCAAAACGAGGTAAGCATGCACCATGTGTATGCAGTGCAACTATGACATTATTTTAAGCAGTACTGTCTTGTTGTTTACAGAGTGGCACGATGTAGAACTCAACTTCACAAGATGTCCGGCTTCCTTTTCTTTAATTCAGCATTGTCTCGTATTTTCTATTTGTACTAGAATTTGTAAATAAATTGTTTAACTTGAACTTCGTTTCATTGATGGACATTTACAATCTTGCACACATCAAACATGCTACAAGCACTTATCAGTTGGTTAACTGAAAAACATTGAATTACTCAAATGCAAGGAGTATGTTCCCCTTTTTTTCGGAAGACGATTCTTGGATGTAACTGTACATTGCTGCTCCGCAGTTTTTAAATAAGGCAAGCATTTACATTCTGATGCTATTTTAGAAGCCTATTTAATTGTAATTTCATTCTTAACTTCGAGTATGCATTTAGAAACAAGTGGTGATGAAGGCCTGCAGAAGTGAGATAATTGAGATGTTTGTAAAAGAAACTTTAGTTCATTCAAGACTAGACTTCATAATTAAAATGTAATTGTTAACTTTCGAGTATGCATTTAGAAATCAGTGGTGATGAAGGTCTGAAGAAGTGAGATTGAGTTGTTTGTAAAAGAAACTTTATTTCATTCAAGACCAGACTTCATAACTTCCACTGCTTGACATATAGAAAAATAAAAATAAAAGATGGCTTCAGTCTTCACACTTCTCTCTTCTCCATGGAAGGACAGACAGTCACTCCATCTCTTCCTCATCATCAGTTACGTCCCGATACTGAAACAATGAAAGGTAATTAAAACCAAAAAAATATTTCCATACCATGCTTAAGAGAGAGAGAGATGATGTGCAGCCACTTGCCTCGATGTGGTGGATAGCATTGGGGCCCTCGCCCAAGAAACTGTTTACAGCAGCACCGAAGGCAGATTGGGACAGGTGAGGGAACCTTTTCAAAACGCATGCTGGAACAAAATCGAGCACAGTAAAAAAAACAAAACAATGATATCCCCTATTGTCAAAACAAAAAAAACACAAAAAACAAACAAACCATGAATGTCAGCCATCTTCTGGTACTTTTTTAACCCTGGTTTTACCACCACTTCATTGCCCTTTCTCCTAGCCTGGCCAGCATAGGTGGATTTAATAAGTTTGTCTCGCTTGAAGGCCTGGCGTAGAAGTGGCCTGATCATTCTCCCAGGAGACGGTGCATGCATTGCCATCATGTGGGCATCAGGCGAAACGTAAAGGCTCTTGCCCACAAGAACCTGTTGCCAAACAAAAACCAATAAAAATAGCACCAAATAAATTGACAAAAAGAAATTTGAGGAATAAGAGGTTAATTACCTTTGGCTGAATGTTGGTTGGTGTGGGTGAAGGAGAGGAGCTTCTGCTGCTCCTTGTGGATTCCTCAGAATTGTGACTCGTAAGTGAGCGGATTAGGCTCCTGAAGGCTGAAGGACAAAACAATTATTGGTAGACTGTACTTAAACTCAATCCTACTAAAAACTGAAAACTTACCATCAGAATTGATGTCAATTAGGGTGCTTGTGGAGTTTCCACTGCCACTGGTTCTCTCCTCAGTCCTGCCAGTGCTGTTACGACTGCCACTGGTTCTGTCCTCAGTCCTGCCAGTGCTGTTTCCACTGCCACTGGTTCTGTCATTGGCTGACTGCTTACTCAACTCGTCAGATTCCCTTAGCTGCTGGGCCTTGGATTCAAGAAAATCTTGGTCCGCTGAAACATGGAAAGGCCAAAATTAAAAACCATGCATCACAAAGTAAGCTCTGCAGAAGTGCATAACACAGCCCTAAAGCAAAAAAGCCTTTGGACAGAAAGTGGCCAAGTAACACAAGAAAAGCCTAACGGTTGCATCCATACAAAATGTCCTACAAGACAGACAGGTGACTTCAAACACTATGACTTTCATTGACTTGTCTGGCCACATGTTTAACTGGCTAAAGAATGGACATGATCTATCACACGCCAAAATAACTAAAAGCAACACTAGAATTCCAAGACAAGACGAACTGACAGACAGGCAGACAGGTGATTCACTTACAGCTAATGTCAATCACATAGCCCTCATGAACAGGCCAACCGTTGCGGGGTTTATTTCCCACCCGCCACTCGATTGCGTACGTCTCTGGATACTCTGGAGACGCGGAATCAAGCTCCACAATACAATCAAGTTCGATGTCATGGCTGTAGCTGCCAGCGTCGGCTCCATCGAGCCATTTGACCAAGGCTCGTCTGTTGTCAACCGAAGAATTTGAAGAGTTAGATCCTGAAGAGGTAGACCTCGACGACCTGCCGCCGGCGTTCACGGTCTTGATGAATCTAGTCATGATCTTCTCCTTCTCGCTGCTTGACGAGCGCAAGAACAATTTGACTTGACGAGCACACACTGGCACACACGAACTGACAGTCAGCTGATCCGGCAACACATTTATATTTTGGCTGTGATGTTGTTTTTCTTCCCATTTTTCTTATCAGGCTGTGCAACGGCCAACTTTAGCCTGATCCGGATGGTTGAAAAATTGCGTCGTAATATTAACTGCCATAAGGCAGAGCGATTAACTGTTATAAAAAAGTAGCACTTATAGTGAAATTTACTCAATTTTGTAATTGAAAGTGGAGCAGCTAGCAGATTTTTCACGCGTTCAGGTTGGCCATGGCACAGCAAAATAAAAAAAAACAAGTCACTGATCATTTCAAGATGGCGTCATGTGAGCGGTGAGCGGCGGTGGGCACTCCAAGTTGTTTTACGTTAGCTTCTTTTATCTCGGGCCTCTTTTGAAAGGGTTTGATTTGCCGTTTGAGAAATGCAGCTTTCATACTCGAGGTAATTATCTGTCAATTATGTTCATCTTTCGGAATAGGCATGGAGGTCCATGCTTCGACCCCTTACGCCGCCCCTCACCCCTTTCGTTTTCTTTTGATCTCTCTCTCAATCCCAAGCATTTCAAGTTTATTCTATTATTGTAAATGATTCTCCTACATGCTAAATGTATTGTTTTCAGGAGACGGGGACTTCGGAGTACTTCAAACAACGGTAAAGGCCCAGGCAACCTCCATGTGTGAAACCTAACCTGTTAACCTGTCAATCACTTGATCTGTGATGCATCTTCTCGCTGCCGGGAGGCGGATTATGCGTAAGTAACGTTAACCAATTGGGTTTGATTCTTCTCTTTAGCATTTGGTACCTAAAGAACTGCTCATTATGTTGTTTGTTTTTCCACTTCAGGTTACATTGAAGATGGAAGTGGTTTCAGCATTGCGCTTGAAAGTACACGAGTTCACACCATACTAAGTGCAGCCTGTGCAGTATGCAGAGACCAGGTGAGACTCTCTTACCACCCTAGTATTTGTTTCATGTTTAATCTTTCTTCCTTTCAATAATTTTGTTTCTTTTCTAGGCTCAAGAAAGTTTTTAACGATATTTATAACAACTGAAGACATTCAGCGCATCATTGCATTGGTACTGCTGGTTGTTGTAAATTTATGTGAGAATTGCTGCATACAACAGGGAGCAACAGGTCAGTAAGATGCCATTGGTCTTTTCCCGTTGGTATGGCTCATTAGCACCAGTCACCAATCCAATGCTCGTTTTCCTTGCAGATGGCTAATGAAGACGCTCGAAAGTACTACAGAGTTCACATTATGCGTCCTGCAGCCTGTGAGGTACACAGAAGCCTGGTGAGTCTCTTACCACCCTAGCATTTGTTACATGTTCAATCTTTCTTCCTTTTAATAATTTTGTTTCTTTTGTAGGCTCGAGAAATGTGTGTTATAGTTCACAAGGAGGACAATTGTTTCTGACAACCCAGGACATTTCGTGCGTAATCGTAGCAACATGTGTCCGGTGGAGTCTTTAATAGGCTTAGTGAGTCTTACCTAACAACTTTGAAGTACCTGTTGAAAGCTTCTGCTAGACTGTAACTTTGTTTGTTTCCTGTCCAGGCTGGAGTCTTTTTGTGGATTTACATGAAAATCACTGCACACAACAATATCTTGGGGCTAAGACTTCAGAGCAATGGTTCGTCACTTCACGAGGGACCAACGGGTGAGTTAGTTGCCACAAGTCTTTTCCCATTGGAATGGCGTATCAGTGCTCATCACTAATTCAGTGCTCATTTCCCTTGCAGATGGCTATGTAAGAATTGAGATGCAAGTTGAAGAAAACTGTGATTTTATATCTGGGCACTACTGTACTGGTTTGTGAGCTATGGTGCTCAATAAAGAACTGTATTAGTCACAGTACTGTTTTAGATTTATTTATAGAAACCTATGATTTGAAAAGTGAATCCTCAGTGCACTAGAATTGCGCAATCTCTGCACTCGCTAATACTCCTGAGCGTACAGATACCTTTGATTTGTTTTTGTATTAATTGTGTGTTTACACTACAGGCACATTTTACCTTAAACTGAAATTGAAAATTCAATAAAACTGTACTCTAACTGTAGTAGGAACAGAGTGGGGAACTAGGCGGGGAACTGCTGGGGAACTGCAGTTGTCAGAAACTATAGTCACCAAAAACTATAGTTGTCCGAAATAACTGGTACTTTTCCTACAGTTTAACTACAGTTTTCCTGGAACTTTAACTGCAGTGTAAGAATAGCTTATCAACAAACGAACTATTGAAATATCTAAGAAACAACTGAAGTCTGAGATGCAGAAAAACACATGTTTCTTGATGTAGTGCAAACTACAGATCCTTCCGCCCGGGGGCGCTGCCTGCCGGCGTATGGGACGTCAGACAACAAG